>NC_057797.1:21386844-21392337 GCF_018294505.1 Triticum aestivum | reverse complement strand
CCTCTAGAGCCGCACCGCCGCCCGCTTTTCCCAACCCTAACCCAAAACCCTAGACGGACCGCTCCCTTGCTTCCGCCACCATGTCCTACTCTCCCCAATCCTCTCTTTCGGGCAACATGTTAGAAATATGCCCTAAAGGCAATAATAAATATGTTATTATTATATTTCCTAGTTCATGATAAATGTTTATTACCATGCTTGAATTATATTGACCGAAAATTTAAATACATGTGTGGATACATAAACATACACTGTGTCCCTAGTAAGCCTCTACTAGACTAGCTCATCGATTAAAGATGGTTAAGGTTTTCTAACCATAGACATGAGTTGTTACTTAATAACGTGATCACATCAATAGGAGAATAATGTGATGGCTAGACCCAACCATAAGCTTAGCATCAAATTATATCACTTAGTTTATTTGCTGTAGTTTTCTTCGTGTCAAGTATCTGTTCCTTAGGCCATGAGATCATACCACTCCCGAATACCAGAAGAATACTTTGTGGGTTATCAAATGTCACTTATTAACTGGGTGGTCGTAAAAGTGCTCTTCAGGTATCTCAGAAAGTGTTTGTTTGGTTGCATGGATCAAGACTAGGATTTGTCGCTCCGTGTGACGGAGAGATATCTCTGGACCCTCTCGGTAATACAACATTGTGAGTAGCTTGCAAGCATGTGACTAATGAGTTTAGTCACGGGGCCTTGTATTACGGAACGAGTAAAGAGACTTTCCGCTAACGAGATTGAACTAGGCATGGAGATACCGACGATCGAATCTCGGGCAAGTAACATATCACCGGACAAAGGGAATTATATACGGGTTTAAATGAATCCTCGACATCGTGGTTTAAACCGATATATATCTTCGCTCAATATGTGGGAGTCAATATGGGCATCAAGGTCCCGCTATTGATAATTTATCAGAGAGGAGTCTCGATCATGTCTGCATATTCCCGAACCCGTAGGTTCACACAGTTAACATTCGGTAACGGTAGGGTAGTACTGTGATATTCATATGGTGAATCCAAAAGTACTTCGGAGTCCCGGATGGGATCCGCAACATCATGAGGAGCTCCAGAATGGTCCAGAGGTAAAGATTTATATTTGGTAAGTCATATTCAAGGTTTCGAAAAATGTTCGGGACTTTTTTGGTATTGTATCGGGAAGGTTCCAGAGTGTTCCGAAGTGGGGCCCACATGCGTGGAGGGACCGACATGGATGTGAGTAGTGGGGCAAGGCCCCACACATCTGGTCCAGGCGCACGAAGACCCCCCCCCCCTAAAAGGAATAGGATCATATACCGAATGCATAAGATCAAGATCCCTAAAAAGGGTGATTGCGAGCGGTGCGGAAGGAAAGGAGGGATTCCTCCCCCCCCCCACCTTTGACCAACGACCCTAGGGGCTTGGAGGGCAAACCACCAGCTCCCCCGGCGCCTATATAAAGGTAGGGTGGCACAGGGGGCAGTATCCGTTCCACCCCTTGGTGCCTCCCCTTCATGTTACTCCTCCTCCTCCATGTAGCGCTTGGCAAAGCTGTGACGGTGTTCCGCTGCCACCACCACCACCACGCTGTCGTGCTTACATAGATATCATCTACCTCTTCATCCTCCCTTCCTGGATCAAGAAGACGGAGACATCACTGAGCCGTGCGTGTGCACATCTCGGAGGTGTCGTCCGTTCGGCACTTGATGGATTGGATCGTGAAGGGAGTACAACTACGCCAACTACAATATCTAGATCATTAACACTTTTGATCTACAAGGGTATGTAGACACTCCCCTCTCGTTGTTAGCATCTCCAAAGAATAGATCTTGGGAATAGTTTTCCATGCAACGATCCCCATCACAACCACTAGCAACCCCTTTGCCTCTTCCTGCCGGGATCGGAAACCCCTTCTACGGTCCCTCCGTGGCAACCATTAGTGATGTTCCGATCTCCGAGCATGTTCCGGTGAAACTCTCTCACTCCAAGGCCAACTTCTACGCATGGAAGACATACTTTGATCTTCTCTTCCGTGAGTACGATCTTCTTGATGATGTCGACAGAACAGTCAATCTCTTCGGCATGGTTGCTGAGTGGAGGGCCATCGACGCTACCATGGTGCGTTGGTTCTTCCTCACTGTCTCCAAGGAGATCCTTGGCACCTTCGTTTGTGCTGGTGACACTGCACACACGATGTGGACCAAAATCGCCGACCTCTTGACTGACAATAGGCTGCAGCGCATTGTTTGTCTTCAACATGAGTTATTTGGTTTACACCAGAACGACTCCTCTATCGACGAGTACTTGATATGTCTTCAATGTATCTATAATTTTTTATTGTTTCATGCTACTAGATTATCAATCTTGGATGCTTTCTATGCTATTTAATACCATTTGTGGGACTAACCTATTAACCCAGTGCCAGTTCCTATTTTTGCTTGTTTTTACTTTTAAGAAAATACGTACCAAACGAAGTCCAAACACGATGAAACTTTATGGTGATTTTTTCTGGACAAGAAGGGACCCTAGATGGTTCAGGAGGAGGATAGAAGACTTACGAGAGATTCATGAGCTCACCAGGCGCGCCGTGGGGGGTGGGGCGCGCCCCCCTGAACTCATGACTTCCATGCAACTCCGTTTGATCTAATTCCATCTCTATAAATACCCAAATATTCCTAAACCAACAGTGATCCACCCCACCGATGCAAGCTTTTGTTCTTCCCCGATCCCATTTGGAGGCCTTTTCCGGTACTCTGCGGAGGGGGAATCGGTCACGGAGGGCTTCTACGTCATCCTTGCTACCTTCCGATGATGCGTGAGTAGTTCACCACAGACCTATGGGTCCATAGCTAGTAGCTAGATGGCTTCTTTTGTCTCTTTGATCTTCAATACAATGTTATCCTCGATCTTGGAGTTGTATCCGATGTAATCTTCTTTTGCGGTGTGTGTTTTGGGATCCAATGAATTGTGAGTTTATGATCTAAATATTCAATGGAAGTAATTTAGTCTTTTCTAAACTTTATTATGCATGATTGTTACAGATTTGTATTTCTCTTCGATCTATCCATTTGGTTTGGCCAACTAGATTGATTTTTGGAATGGGTTCATTATTGTGGTGCTCTATGTCGTAGTGATAGATGGGACAAGACACGTATTTGTATTGCTGTCATTAAGGGTAAAACGACGGGGTTTATTCATATTGATTGGGTTTACTTTGTCTACGTCATGTCAATTTGATGAAGGCGTTACTCCATTTTTTTATGAATTTAATACCATAGATGCATGCCAGATAGCGGTGGAGCAATAGTAGTAGATGCAGGCAGGAGTTGATCTACTTGTCTCAGATCTGATGCCTATATACATGATCTTTACCGTGAATACATCTTAACTATGCGCTTTTCTATCAATTGTGCAACAGTAATTTGTTCACCCACAGTATGCTGTGTGTTCGAGAGAGAAGCCTCTAGTGAAAATTATGGCCCCTGGGTCTACTTTAATCGTATTATAAAAAACAAAATTTCTTTGTTGCAATTTATTTACTTTATTTTAATTTGCAATTTATCTATCTACATATACAAGATTTTATCCTTGCAAGTAACGGGTACAAGGGGATTGACACCCTCTTGCCCGTGTTGGGTGCAAGTATTTGCTTTTGTGTGTGCACGTGATGTTCATGAGGCTATGTGTGATTCTCCTATTGGTTCGATAAACCTTGGCTCTCATTAAGGGAAATACTTATCTCTACTATACTGCATCTCTCCTTTTCAGGGAAAATTCCAACGTAGCACACGAGTACAGTACGGCATGCGTCCCAAAACTCCTTCTTATGAGTTGCAGGATTTAGAGTTCAGGTCTGCGATGAGCTCCTCCTCTCCATGCTGGTGGCCAGTCTGAAGAAGGACCTAAGCGACGCTGCCTCCAACCTCATCTTGCTGACCACACCGTCCTTCGAGAAGCCTTTGCCCTATCTTCGTCTCGACGAGCGGCGACTGAAGCAACTACACTCTCGCGCAGTCCAGACCGCCTTCGCTACCGGCCTCTCTCGTGGCGCCCCTGTCCCGCCACCTGCGGCTCCCTAGCCGCGGCCTTCGGTTCGTCTGACGCCCTACCCACACCAGCCGTTGGTCTGCATCCGCCCACCGGCAACTGCCGTTGTCGCAGACGCGGCGACAATGCACAATAGTGCAATGGTTGGAACAATGGCAACGGTGGCCAGCCGCACACCTACCCGACTGCAAAATGGACCATGGGTCATAATCTGCGGACGGGAGTGGTGGATGACTACACCATGCGGGTGCCGCGGGCCCCTATATATCCTGAGTCTTCTCGGGCATCGTCCGGCCACACACTAGACCATTATTGGGGCACTCTAGCCCGGTGTGCCGCATGCCTACCCACTGGTAGAAAAAAGCACTTTAGTCCCGGTTCGCAACAGCCTTTAGCCCCGGCTGTGCAACCGGGACTAAATGGTCGCGACTAAAGACCCCCCCCTTTAGCCGCGGCTCTTCCGGACCGCGATAAAAGTCTTTAGTCCCGGTTCTTGTGGCTGACCGGGACTAAAGGCCCGCCACGTGGGCGCCCGTGGTCCGTCGGGGCCGAGGACCTTTAGTCCCGGTTCTCGTGGCTAACCGGGACTAAAGGCCTCCTCCGCAGGTTTAAATATTTTTGCGAATTTTTACAATTTTTTTTATTTTTAAATTTCTGAATTATTTTAACCTCTAATCTCTAATCACCACCCCTCATCACTGCTCAATTTATCCTCTAATCTCTAATCACCCCTCATCATTCCAAATCATCTAACTTCCCGAACGGTCACCCATCCTCCCACTCCCCCAGCCTGAGCACGCTTAACTTCCGGGTTCTATTCTCCCTCGTTTCCAAGTCTGCACTTGTTGTTTTCCTGACAATAGTAGGATGTCAATTCTATTAACCCTCAGGTATTTAGCTTGAGCATGAAGTGACACATTTCACTGTTTGAGTTTGAAACTATTATTTTAAAAGACAGTAATTATTTAGTAACACTAATATTTCTGGAATAATTAGTTTGACCATTTTTTGACCACAGTTTGACCAGATTTGACCAAAGTTTTAAAAAACTGAAATAATTATTTAGTAACACTAATATTCTAGAATAATTAGTTTGACCATTGTTTGACCACAGTTTGACCATAATTTGAAATTTTTTGAATTTTTTTGCCTCTCCAGAACTTAAAAGCCCCGTATCTTTTTTTCTGTTAGGTTTTTGGGGATTCTAAAAATGTTTAACGGGGTTCCGCCGGTTAAATTTGGATGTAACTTTTCGAGTAGATGATTTTTCATATAAAAACTTTTTCATCCGAGTTAGTATGCAAAAGTTATGCCCATTTTTACAAATTCTCGAGAGATTTTGCAAATAAAGTCGAAATTCATATTTGCAAATATTCCCAACAACTAGACCACATATCACATGGAAAACTTATTTTATTTTATTTTTTTGACATTTCCATATTTTTCTTTTGTTTTTTCTAAG
>NC_057797.1:21383277-21386201 GCF_018294505.1 Triticum aestivum | reverse complement strand
ATCCCGGTTGGCCTGGCCAACCGGGACTAAAGGTCTATCCCTTTAGTCGCGGTTGGCCAGACCAACCGGGACTAAAGGTCTAACCTTTAATCCCGGTTGGCCTGGCCAACCGCGACTAAAGGCCTTCGGGCCAGCCTGAGGACCTTTAGTCCCGGTTGGCCTGGCCAACCGGGACTAAAGCCCCTCCCGTCGGCCAGCTGTCGACCGAGCGCGCTGGGCCCAGGTAGTTGGTCGCGGGTTTTCTCCCGAACCGCGACTAAAGACCCCTTTGGTCGCGGTTCGGTTCTTTTGGGGACTAATGGCGGCGTATGGAAGCCTCTTTTTCTACCAGTGACCCCATCGGCGCGCCTCCACCTACGGCGCCACCCGGCTACTTCATGCCTCCAATGACGGCGCCATCACGAGGGGACCCCGGCTGGTGTAATGGGGAGTATCATGTACTAGTATCATGCATATGATACTAGTGTATGATACTATCTCCCTAATGCATAGTATCATATATTAGTATCATGTAGTACTCTATTTATTGACATGTATGACACAAAGTAGCATAGCATTTAATATAATACGGTATCATGATATGATACTACATCCTCTCTTTCTTCATTTAATGTCATGACACGTCATCAAAATTGCCTAGTTGGCATGCATGATACTAACTATGATACTACCATTACGACCAGCCTGACTGCACTGCAGTCCGGCCACACACCCGCCTCGTACGGTCACAGCGGAGACTGGTACATGGATACTAGTGATTCATCTCATACGGCATCCTACCGCGGTAATCTCTAAGCTCAATTTTTCTTTCCCACCGCTACCACCCCTCGCATAATTGTTGATAACGGTCCCGCCCTTCCCACTACTCATACCGGCTCCACTAGTTTTTCATCCAATTCAATGACACTGTCTCTTCGTAATGTCACTGTTTCTCCTCAATTAATTCAGAACCTAATGTCTGTTCATTCTCTTTCTTGTGATAATTTTGTAAATGTGGAATTTGACAAATTCGTTTTTTTTTGTCAAGGATGCTCGTATGCGGATGGTCCTTCGCCGATGTGACAGCCCTGGAGATTTGTACCTCGTCCAGCCTCGGCCACCCTAGCACCACCACTTTTCGGCAAATTTTGCGAGGATTTTCCTTTTCCTATAATAAAATGGATGCTCATACTTGTGACGCATGTCATGCTGACAAACATGTTCACCTTCTGTTTAGTTCCTACTCCACAGTTGTGTCCTTTCCATTTCAGTTGATTCATAGTGATGTGTGGACCTTGCTTGTTCCGAGTAACTCCGGTTTTCTTTACTATCTTGTCATTTTGGATGATTACTCCCATTATGTGTGGACATTCTCACTATGCCTGAAATCCGACATTCCCGCCACCCTCACCTCCTTTTACTCATATGTCTCCACACAATTTGGTAGTCATATGCATGCTCTTCAAACTGACAACGGGAAAGAGTTTAATAACATCACCATTTGCACATTTCTCACCCACCATGGCACCATCTTTCGGCTTACTTGTCCATACACCACACAAAAAAAAAATCGCACTAAACACATTCTTTGCACTCTAAATGATTGGGTATGCACCCTTTTGTTTCATACTTATATGCCACCCCGGTTTTGTCCGGATGCGCTCGCCACCGCCACCCTTCTTGAACATCTAGCCTTGTCGTTCCCACTGGCACTATGCGCCCCATCATCACCTCTTCGGCTCGCCACCCCCTATAATGAATTCCTCATCTTAGGTTGTCTCTGCTATCCTAGCATCGCTACCACCGCTCCACATAAGCTTGCAACATGCTCCCCCCTTGTGTGTTTCTTGACTACCCAGCTAACACCAAGGGATATCGATGATATGATCTGATTTCCCACCACCTCATCATGTCACGACTTGTTTACTTTGTCGAGTGGAGTTTGCCTTTTCAGCAGGGAAAGGTGGCAGCCTCCTCATCGACGCCCTCGACGCCCGTCGGTCCCCTGGTGGGCAGGCTTCCTTGGCGGCGGGCCCTTGGTGTCCTGCCTCGCCCACTTCATGGGGGCGGAGCATTCGATGATGGCACCCCAGCTCAGCTCTGGGGCCCCAGCCACACCATCGCCGGCTTGCTCAGCTATGGTGGCGCTGGCCTCTTCGTCCGACTGGACCTTGGCACTGCCCGAGTCGTCACCCACCGCCTCGAACTTGCCGGGTTCTCCCTTGGCGGACGCAAGCCCACCATTGTCCCCGGCTGCTGATGGGTCGCCGCCACAGCCCGCGGGTCCCTTTGTTCATATTTGAGCGGGCGTGTTCCGACAAAGCTGCTGCTATCCCACCGACAAGTATGTTTGTGCGGCCTCCACTTTTGTTCCCTCGCCGTTGCCCACTTTCGCTCGAGCGGCTCTCCGGGATCCTCAGTGGCACGTTACGACGCAGGAGGAGTTCAAAGCCCTGCAGTGCAGCCAGATGATACGTCTCCGTCATATCTACTTTTCCAAACTCTTTTACCCTTGCTTTGCAATCTAATTTGCATGATTTGAATGAAACTAACTAGGACTGACGTTGTTTTCAGCTTAATTGTTTTGGTGTTATTTTTGTGCAGAAATAAAAGTTCTCGGAATGACCTAAAAATCCACGGAGAATATTTTTGGAATAAATAAAAAATACTGGCGAAAGATTCAACCGGAGGGGACCCACCAACTGTCCACAAGGGTGGGGGTGCCCCCCTAGGGCGCGCCGGGGGCACCCCCAGCTTTGTGCGTCCCCTGGACCTCCACCGACCTCAACTCCAACTTCATATATTCACGTTCGGGGAGAAAAAAGTCAGAGAGAAGGATTCGACCTCCGCCGCCAACTCCTGTTCTTCCTCGAGAGAACAGATCTGGAGTCCATTCGGTGCTCCGGAGAGGGGAAATCGGCGTCGTCGTCATCATCAACCATCCT
>NC_057797.1:21360611-21382952 GCF_018294505.1 Triticum aestivum | reverse complement strand
TCTGTGTGTGTGTGTGTTCTTGATCCTATCTTGCAAGTTGTAGACACCTATTACGACCTATGATCTGCATGCCACAAGGTCACAATAATTGGGATTTTTTCTGGTGATTACCGTAATTTGAGGAGTTCATGTATTCACTAGGTGCTAATGCTTTATTCTGGTTCTTTATTAAAAGGAGGCCTTAATATCCCTTAGTTTCCATTAGGACCCCGCTGCCACGGAAGGGTAGGACAAAAGATGTCATGCAAGTTCTTTTCCATATGTACGCATGACTATATTCGGAATACATGTCTACATTTCGAAACATTATAACCGAGCACTCTAGGAGGCCTCCTACGCTATCACACATCCTCACTCGTGAGCTGTTAGATTTCATGTCTCGAGCATCCATGATCGTTCGATTTTACTTCAGGTCGCGAACTGGGCCAATTGTCGTAATGGGCTGCTATTCCAGTAGCTTTTTTGAAGGCCTATGGACCTGTGGTTAGTTTGGGTCCGTGGATGTAGTGACGACCAGTTAACCATTCTCATCCTGGGCGAGACGCTCTCTCTCACCCCAGCTTGCGCCGCCGCCGACAGCCCGACACTCCCGCTCACATCCTCGTCGGCTTCTCCCTCCCCTTAGGCCGCCTAGGCACGCCGTCGCCGCCGCTGTCACCACATCGTCTATCACCGACCAACTCAGCCTCTCTCCAATCCCTCGTGTGCAAGTGCCTCACTGATCGATGCGGGGCGAGCCGATTTAGGAAGCTGATGAGGGGCGACGAGAGGGGGGTGGAAGCCGCTGTTGTGGCACGCCGGTTGTACTCCGGAAGGCTACTAGGTGATGCCGGCGGGCACCTCTCGGAGAAAACCCAGGCAAGGTGCCGACTTCACCGCTCTAGTCCTCCGGCCCCGATATCAATCTGTTCATCCTCGTTATATTGATGAATTGGAGCTAGTTCTGTGTCACCCTAGGTTATAATATTGCATAATGAATGCCATCAGACATAATTATCCATCACTGATCCATTGCCTACGAGCTTTTCACATATTGATCTTTGCTACGTTACTTTGTCATTGCCACTATTATAATTGCTACAAAACTGTTGCTATCACTATTGCCACCGTTATCGTAACTTTCATACTACTTTGCTACTGAACACTTTGATGCAAACATTAACTCTTTCAGGTGTGGTTGAATTGACAACTCAGCTGCTAATCTCGAGAAGATTCTTTGGCCCCCCTTGTGTCGAATCAATAAATTTGGGTTGAATACTCTACCCTCGAAAACTGTTGTGATCCCCTATACTTGTGGGTTATCACCGGACATGGCAGCTTGTTCCCCGTCAGCGCGAAGCCAAAACGTGATCTCCGGCAAGTGCGTGTTCAAGAAAAAACATTGTTCAGATGGTACACTCGAGGACTACAAAGAGTGTTGGGTGGTTTGAGGCTTTCGCTACTGCGCCAGTGTTAATTCCACGTACACCTTTGCTACGGTTGTCAAACCAGGCACGATCCGTAGCATCCTACACCTCGCGGTGTCTCAGGTGTGGCCGGTGCACCAGATGGATGTCTCCAATGCCTTTCTACATGGTTATATCGACTAGCAGGTACATTGCTAGCAGCCCGCTGGTTTTGTCAACGACATATATCTGGATCATGTGTGTCTACTTTCGTGCCCATTATGCAGGCTCAAGCAGGCACCGCGTGCCTGGTACGAGGCATCGTGGCGTTTCTTCATCAGCTCAGCTGCCGCTTCACTTCCTTCGACACCTCGTTGTTTGTCTATTGACATGGCCATGAGAATCCTTACCTGCTTCTCTACGCCGAAGACATCATCTTGGCGACATTCACCACTGATTTTCTTCTACGACTCATCGCCTTCATGCTGAGTTCACTAGCAAGGACTTAGGACTTCTCCACTACTTCCTCGGCATCGAGGTGGTATAGTGAGCGGACGGGTTCTTTCTTCACCAGCGGAATTGCAAATTGACCGCGTTGGGATTCTTAATTGCAAACCTGCAGCCACCCCCGTAGACATGAAGGGCAAGCTCTCCACCGCCGATGGTTCGCCGGTTTCAAATGCTCCCTTGTACCGCTCGATTGTTGGTGCTCTCCAGTACCAGACGCTCGCTTGCGTAGAGTTGCAGTACACGGTATAGAAGTTGTGCCTTCATATGCATTCGCCTCATGATGCTCACTGGACCGCGGTGAAACAAATTATCTATTACATTCGCGGTACTATCGATCTTGGCCTCTTGCTCCACGCCTCAGCCTCTACGGACATTACGGTCTGCTATGATGTAGATTGGGATGGCTGCCCCGACACACAGCGTTCCACCTTTGGTTATTGTGTCTACCTTGGACCATCACTTATCTCCTGGTCATCCAAGCGGTTTCTCGATCCAGTGTTGATGCTAAGTATCGCGCAGTGGCTAATGTCGTTGATGAATGCTCCTAGCTTCGACAGCTTCTCTATGAGTTCTCTTGTCCTGTCGACCAGGTCACCCTCGTTTATTGCGACAACGTCTCTGCCATGTACCTTTCTGGCAACCTCGTGCATCATTGTTGCACCAAACATATTGAGGTGGGTATCCACTTTGTCAACGAGCAGGTGGCTCTTGGTCACGCTCACGTTCTTCATGTGCCTACCTCTCAACAGTTTGCGGAAATCATGGCAAAGGGGTTTCCGATATCGGTTTTCGAGGAGTTTTGGTGCAGTTTATGCGTCAGTGCCGACCCTTGGACTGCAGGACGTGATGAGTGCCCTATGTATTTATATATACACACGCATGTACTCTAATCTCCGTCCATCTCATTAGTGTTTAGTACTGGACGTGATGATCTCCCTGTACATCTATATATTGGCACTGGATGCCCATGAATACATGTGTGTTGTATCCTATCATCTCTTTGCATTACCAAGTCTAGGACTTAAACCTAGGGCAGGTCCCACCACAAGTAACCTGACCAATTGAGTTTGCAACTATGGGTCCTTGATGAAGAAAAGAAAAGGCTAACCTATGCCACGAGGCTACAAAAACAATTCCCTATCCCAATTAATCAGTTAGCATTCACAACAAGTAACAATCATAGATGAACATTATAAGATAGTGAATCTGCTTTTGAATTTGGGAAGTGCTTGGCATCACCTGAGTGATAATGCAACGCGGGTTCGCTACCAGAACATTATAAGATAGTGAATCCGCTTTTGAATTTGGGAAGTGCTTGGCATCACCTGAATGATAATGCAACGCGAGTTCGCTACCACTACTGGGAAAGAGCTTAGAGGTGAACCCCAATGAATGTCGGGTCAGGCAAGGCACCCGCCACAACTATTTTTTAAAACAAGCAATGGCGGATGACAAATGTTGTCCGCCACAGCTACATGGGTAGCAGTGGTGAGCGGAATGCCTCGCCCGAGACAGGTAAACCGTTCTAGATCTGGCCTCGTGATGAAACCAGGCAGCGGCGGACATGGAAGGCCGCCCGCCACTGCTCCTTCTGTCAGCTGTGGTGGGCAGTTCTTTCACCCCGCCGTAGCTAAATCATTGTAACCTCCGTTCGGAAGATATAAGGGTATCATCTTAGCAGTGGCGGTTTCTAGGTACAACCTGCCACTACTTGTCACCATACACGTGTCGTGACGGGCAATTAGCCGCGCCCATCACACATACTTCCACAAGGCTAGTGGTTTGATTTTCACCCAAAAAAACGTTTCATTTCCCCTCGCACCATCTCATCTCCCCACAAATCTCGCCCGAGTCGCCGCTGCGCCCCTCGGTGCCATCGCTCCTCGCTGCCCTGCCCCTTGTCGCCCCTCGTCTCGTCGCCCCCCGTCCTCGCCGCCGTTACTCACCACCGCGGCCCTCCTCGCGCCGCCGCTAGCATGGCCTTCTCCGCCAACACCAGAGGAGGAATCTCATCACCGCCGCCACCACCACTGCCGAGCTCCACCCTGATGGCTAGCTGTGCGGCCATGTCTCCTTCGAACGCCAAGTGTCCCACCTCTCCGGTATGCATGTTCAGATTTGTGTTTAGGTTAAATATGATATAAGTAGTTTAGAAATACACGCCTATGTTTCTTAGTGTTATTTTTATGATGGTCAGATATGTATTTGCGGTTAATACTAGTAGCTTAGAAATACATGCCAATTTTCTTGCCTAGGATCACTTCTAGTATGGTTGACTTATAGTTGTAGGTTATGAAATGAGTGCCAATGCTTTCACGAAACGTCGATTCGTTTCGTTTCGCTGAATTTTTGGCACTCGCTATGTCCACTTGTTAGCAAAGGTCATGTCAAATTTTTCTTTAAATTTTTGCACAGGAACCCTTCTACTGCGTTGGCTTATAGTTGCAGGTTATGACATGAGTGTCAATGTTTCCGAGAAACGCCAATTCATTTCCATTTCGACAAATTTCTGGCCCTCTCTATGTCCTCTTGTTAGCAAAGGTCATGACGATTTTATCTTTAATTTTTGGTTTTTTATGCTTGCTGACTCATAATTGTCACACTAAATTTTATCGAAGGCAACAAATAGATTCCGGAGAACCATCTTCCATGGGCCCCTCAGCCCAGCGTCACAAAAAGGGCAGAAAGAGAAAGAAGAACGCAGCTAATGAACCTACCGCCAGTAAGGCACCACAAGAAAATGTGGTGAATGTTCCTACTAGTTCGCGCGTATGGTGAATGTTTATGCCCGGTGAACCGATGTTACCACAACAAAAGTAGAGTACATTAAACACTGAAATTTAGCTTCTACACAAAGATGTAGTAGCAGGTCAGGATAGGGTGAGATGTATTATATCGCCAATGTCATAGACAGTCTTGGATTTTCAATGCATTCCATGGTGATAAAATAAATCTCGGGTTTGATAGTGTGGTCAACGACAATATTTTCTAGGTGGTCGTAGTGAGGCCGTCTTTAGTGAGGCTTTGGGCTCTATGGCATGCTACAAATCGATTACTCCAGAATGAAGAAGTTGCCTTCCTTGATCCATATGTCATGCATTGTGGCATTGTTTATTCTGATAAAGGCTAGTGTCTTATCGTGAATTACTTCCACAAGACCATTCTTCATAGTCCTCGGCACAAGCACAACTTTATCGTGCCTTACTTTGAAATGTAAGTTCATTCTTTTATGCTTGCAAATATACACCTGCCTACTTTGATATCAATCTCATTCATGTTACTTTGTTGAATTGCTTTGCGCAAAGATGAATACTGGATCATCATCACACAAATGCCCCGGGATGGCCAAGCTTATTTATTTGATTCCAGGAGAGACCCAAACAAGCCATGGACAGCTCTGAAAACAATTTTGAATGCTACTCTTTTGATGTGTCATAAGTTCGACCATAAGAACTTGCCATTTCCGCACTGCAAATTTCACACTAGCTTCTGTTGCCGGCAACAACCAAAAGACGAAACCATGGACATGTCTGGCTCCTATGCCATGGTCCTCATGGATGACTATATGTGCAGGACCACTTATGAGAAGTGATTCAATGTTGCAGAAATGGTCCGAAGAGAATGAGAAGGAAGTTAAGCTAGCTAACTTTTGGACAGAGCATGAGTTCCTTCAGAGGGTGCTCACGAATATCATCAATCGCCATGTAGTGAGGGATGAGAGGATGTTCTACTACGAGGTAGAGAGTTAAGAAAATGAGAGTTGAGAATTAAACGTCAAAATGCCGAAGGATATTATGGCGGAAGGATGGATATATATGCTTTATAGAAATGTCAAAAATTGAATTATGCCAAGACACAATGCTTGTTACCTTGTGATCTTTACTTTATATGTATGTGTGTCATCTGTTTATATGTATACCTTTTGATCTCTTCTATATGTATATATTTTGAATGTTATTGTGTGCTAAAAATAACAGATGGGACTGCGAGAAGAATTTTGGGAGGGTGTATCTGCGACGGACATGGGGAAGCACTATCTATGGACACAGGACAATTATCGGGCAGACCTCCTCAAGGAGGCGATGTTAGCTTGGGTCAGAAGTATTCCAATGGCCCGGTGTTCTCTTCCAGCAATGGATAAGATAATAGAGAGGCAGTTCAATGACCTTGCGGTGTGCATCCTGACGGAGGCGACCCCGGATGAGTGGCTGAGGAGTTGGTCGGGTTTGAGTCCAACCACCATACCCGCTGGGTGAGGTACTTCAATTGGCTATTCGAGAGCTAAATCTCCGATTCCATAACAAGCGGCCCATTGTTCCCCATTTGTTCCATCCACTAGTAATTCATGCAGTATGTGCGACTTCTACTAATGCTCTACATGTTGAACATCGCCCGACGCTCTTTTCACTCCTAAACAACTCATGAAACCATTAATTATATGTGATGAGAAACATATATATGTTTATTGTTATAATCCACTTGTTATATTTTCTTTATAACTACTACCTTTTATTAATAGTACATCATTGTAGTCTGGTGTCTGTATGTAGATCAATGTTAAAACTAGAATCTATGTATCCCATGCAACCTAATGATCTAATCCAGGTGCAATATGTTGACATAGCATCAATTTGGTATCAAGTAATAACAGTGGTGGGTACCAAATTCTGTGGCGGGCCGCGTCAAGTACCCACCATTGCTACATAATTTTTTTGCGGCGGGGGGTGGAAAGTGCCCGCCACTGCTGATGGGCTACCACTGGCGGGCAGCCGCCCGCCACTGTTGGCATATTACCAGTGGCAGGAGGTCAGTAGAGGGTGCCCTGATAGCCTTGCTCGCCACTACTAGGCTTTTTCCTCCCGCCACTGCAAGGCATTCCTACAATAGTGTACCTCGGTGGTCGTTAGATCTGATTTTTATTGGACGGCTCGGGAGCAACCTTTTCCATAGTCTAGGTTTGTAAATGGGCTGCTATTGCACATCGCAATAACTAGTCTATTGCAGATTGAACAAGGGGAGCAAGCTATGCCAGGGCTTCGGGAGCAGAGGGGCAGCCCCATGGCCGAGCCATAGGACGACGTTGGCTCGAGAGGGAGGCGGCGTGGAAGAGAGGGAATGACATAGGGCTGCAGGGCGGTGAAGCAGGATCGCCGGCGTCGGCGAACAGCGGTCGGAGCCAGGCGAGGTGGAGGTCGGCATATGGGTAGGGCTAGAGCGCGCACTTGGGCTTCTTCTCCGGTGACATCTGGCCGGGCGATAGGAAGGACCGCAGAGAAGCAACCTAGAGAGCATGTTGTGCACCATCGATTGCCGCCGGTACTCACTGAAATCGACCGGCGTAGGTCGCGACAGTGTGAGCAGAGATGCAATTTGTTTTTGCAACAAAGGCCATATTTCAATTGCAAGAAGGCTCTTGTTGTGTTAGCCACATATGATGTTTTTGCAATAATTCTCTTGCTATAGAATGTTACCGCAACAAGGCTCTTGTCGCAATCACAAGACCACACGATCGAATGTTATGCAACAAGTATGTTGTTGCAATCATGAGATTGCATGATCAGACGTCTCACGACCTGGACCATCTCTTCAAAAGATCAGTCGGTCGACGTGTAGCATGCCCCTTCTAATTTTGGACAAATAATATGTTTGTTTGAATGTTGTGCGGTAAGTCCAACTTATATTCAATGCCATTTTTTCC
Source organism: Triticum aestivum (assembly GCF_018294505.1). Lineage (NCBI taxonomy): Eukaryota > Viridiplantae > Streptophyta > Magnoliopsida > Poales > Poaceae > Triticum > Triticum aestivum. The sequence goes on along the minus strand of NC_057797.1, from coordinate 21,375,359 downwards.
TACCGACTCAAGTTGAATCGAAATCACATTAATTTTTAGAATTAATTCAAGGTACACAATTGATCCACCAATAAACAAGCAATCACAACATGATGATGACACCAAGATTTGTTAATGAGATTCCACGAACTCGCCTACTCCTCAGGGCAATGACTATGGGCATTCTTCCACGAGATCCGCAACACCGGCCACCCGGGCGCCGTCACATGTCTTCACCTCCCCTTGCTGCTCGTAGCATCTAGTCGCGACGGTTTGTAGCTCGCGCCATGCTAGTTGCAGCTCCGCCGGTCATCTTTGCATCTCTCCCGAGGTCTGCCCCCGCTGCATCTTCCACACCCCATCACGCGCAACCATGCCGACAGGAGCGGCGCGAGGGCGCTGCCATGGCGGCAGATGCGACCATGGCGATGAGGTTGCAGCAAAAAGGGCAGCGGGATTGGGCGCGCGAGGGGGCGCACAGTTTGGCGCGAGTCCACTAGCCGGTGGTGCTTGCCGGAGAAAAAGGAAAAGGGAGGGTGGGTCTAGGTGGAAGAAGATAAGGCAAAAAAAAACTAGATGCAGGAGGACGTGGGATAGACACAGGATCCCTGTAGATCGAACGCTCGCGATAAGACCGGCCGAGCGTTCGACCGGCGCACCGTCTGTAAACATTTCCCTTTTAAAATCCAGAGTTTAGTCATCTAATCTTGGAGGCATTAAAGTGGCTGCATTGGCTCCAACGGTTAACCACTTATTGTTTTTGTTTGCAGATGATAATCTGTTGCTTTTTAAAGGAAGTGTTGAACGGCGGACAAATTTTTTCTTTTACTGGAATCCTATGCTAAGGCATTGAGACAACACATTAACAAAGATAAATCATCGATATTATTCAGTAAGGGTATGCCCAGAAGAGGCAGTAAGGGGACAAGTTCAAAAGGTCACTTTGGTGGACGGGTGCATTGAAGCCCTATATTATGGATAGTGTCAAAATGGTATTTTTGAAGTTTCAAAAATTCTGAAAGTAATTCCATATGTTCATATGGATGTATGTTACACATGTGCAAATTCAAGTTAATGCTATCTTGTAGGTTCCCAGTAAAAAATGTTGCGTATATTGATTATTAGGAAAAACGAGATAGACTATGATTTGTTCTGGCTTGTCTTGTATTTCAAGTAGATCATTATATTTCTATATATATGCCAACGAGTGAGGGAGTCCTGGGTTAGGGGGTGTTCGGATAGCCGGACAATACCTTCAGCCGAACTCCAGGACTATGAAGATACAAGATTGAAGACTTCGTCCCGTGTCCGGAAGGTTCTTTCCTTGGCGTAGAAGGCAAGATAGGCGTGCGGATATTCAAGATCTCCTACCAATGTAACCGACTCTGTGTAACCCTAATCCTCTCCGGTGTCTATATAAACTGGAGGGTTGTAGTCCGTAGGACGACGACAACAACCACAATAACCATCATCATACCATAGGCTAGCTTCTAGGGTTTAGCCTCCTTGATCTCGTGGTAGATCTACTCTTGTACTACCCATATCATCAATATTAATCTAGCAGGAGTAGGGTTTTACCTCCATCGAGAGGGCCCGAACCTAGGTAAAATAAAGTGTCCCTTGTCTCCTGTTACCATCCGACCTTGACGCACAGTTCGGGACCCCCTACCCGAGATCCGCCGGTTTTGACACCGACATTGGTGCTTTCATTGAGAGTTCCTCTGTGCCGTCGCAATCAGGAAGGATGCCTTTTCCCGTCTTTAAAGACGGCGCCGTCACTGAGGGAGATTTGGCTATCGGCCAGACCCTCCGGCTGGGTGGTTTTCTCATGACCGCCTGTTCGGCCGCTGCGCCGACGGTGACCTCTCGGGTCATCGAAAGCAATCTCCACGTAAGTTCGGAATCTGCCGAGCAGCTAGATCCGGTGGAGCTCTCCTCCGTAAATGAGCTCCTGGATCGTATCGCCGCCTTGGGGGTCGCCACAAATTGCGACCAGGTTGGGCTTAAACCCGATCTAAGGGAAATCAACTCCCCCCAAGCCACCCACCATGTTGCTGTGGTGGAGACATAATGCGGTGACCCTTCATCAATCTTAAGGACCAGTTACGTCCGAATTCCGGAACCCTCCATGCCGGATATCCGCGAAGGGGATGATGCAATTCAAGACCTGAACTTAGAACCAGGCAAACCGGATAACATCCAGGGCTCCGGGTCACAGAATCCAGAGGTTGTTCGGCTTCTGAACAGTAAACCGGGCGAAGTATCAGATTTAATGAGTTCCGCCCGCCCGATCTTAAGCGATCTCTCCCAGATCAGGCAGATGTCTGAAGAAACAATACATCATTACCGGGCCAGATTCCTCCTGCTTATGAACAGGATAAAGGACTGCCACGAGGGAGACGCGATTTCAATCTTCTGCAATAACTGCACGGACAAGGGGATACTCAACGCCGTAATTCGTCGTAATATTACGCATTTTGCTGACTTGGCGTCCATAGTACAAAAATACTCTGCGACGGAAAGTGCTTGGAAAACCGAAATTAAATTTTGGGATAATCCGGCCTTGAATAGCAATCCCGTCCGAATCAAAAGGGCGCACTACAGTAAGACGTCCAGATTAAATAAAAAATCAAAACCCTCTAGGGGGCATGGAACCGTACTAGAAAGGTGGCTAGATGGACTCTACAAGATTCATAGCGCAGAGGACGGCGCACGAACACACAGCCTCAGGGCATGTTGGATACTTCGGCAGGTGGCCAAAATTGGCGAAGACCTCCTAATTCCGGAGGTCGAAGGAAACCAGCCCGAGAATTTCAGTACCGTTCTTACAATATCTGAGACTTTTGCATCAAATAATATGCGAAAAAGAACACTTCGCAGCCTCACCGAAGTCTACCAAGTAGCGACAATAAATCCATGGAGCAATACCGCCATCGCCTTCAACGCGAGCGACGAACCTAAATTCCGAACAGCCAGAGCACCAGCCGCATTGGTTCTCAGTCCCATAGTGGACGGCTGTCGCCTCGCAAAGGTACTTATGGATGGAGGCAACGGATTGAACCTCATCTACGAGGAAACCCTCCAAAAGATGTAAATAGACTGGAACCGCATTGAGCGAAGCAGCACAACCTTTAGAGGAATAATCCCTAGTCAGGAAGCGCGCTGTACCAGAAAGATCACACTAGATGTGGTATTCGGCACTCCGGATAATTACAGGTCCGAACAAATCACGTTCCAAGTGGCCCCGTTCAAAAGCGGATATCACGCTATATTAGGACGAGAGGCATTCACGGTTTTCCAAGCTATACCCCATTACGGGTACATGAAGCTTAAGATGCCTTGGCCAAACGGAATTATCACTCTAGCTAGTGATCCGGACATAGCACTCCGCGCCGAAAACAAGACAGCCGCATTGGCCCTCGAGGCACTATCTGAAGCCTTAGCGGCCGAAGAACTGACGGCGCTGCGATCCACGGTTAAAAGGGATGATGTGATACTCGATAAGAGATCCAAATCCACATCCTTCAAACCAGCGGACGAAATAGTCAAATTCCAGGTCCACCCAACGGACCCTAACAAAACAGCCTCCATCGGGGCACAACTGAACCCTGATGTAGATGCCGCACTGCGCGAGGTCCTACGAGAGAACTGGGACATTTTCGCTTGGCACCCCTCAGATATGCCAGGAATCCCACGCAGTCTGGCCGAGCACAGCTTAAATATCCAGAAAGGATTCAAACCTGTCAAACAAGCCCTTCGGCGTTTCTCCGAGCCGAAGAGACAGGTCATGGGAGAGGAGCTAGCCAAATTATTGGAGGCCGGATTCATTAGAGATATAAAACACCCGGACTGGCTAGCAAATCTGGTAATGGTACCAAAGAAGGACAAATCCTGGCGCCTGTGTGTCGACTTCAAAGACCTTAATAAGGCCTGCCCAAAGGATCCTTTTCCCCTCCCTCGAATTGATCAAATCATCGATGCCACTGCAGGACACAATTCCCTGTGTTTCCTCGACGCATACTCCGGTTACCATCAAATAAAGATGGCAGAATCCGACCAAGCTGCAACAGCATTCGTCACGCCATACGGCCCATTCTGCTTCAACACAATGCCCTATGGGCTAAAAAACGCCGACGCGACATATCAGCGCATGATTCAAACATGTCTGGCAAACCAGATCGGCAAAACAGTGGAGGCGTACGCAGACGATGTGGTCGTTAAATCAAGACACGTCAAATATCTACTAGACGACTTGAGACTTACATTCGACAACCTCCGAAAATACGACATCAAGCTCAATCCGAAAAAATGTGTTTTCGGCGTCCCAACCGGAAAGCTCCTGGGCTTCGTTGTATCCGGTAGAGGAATTGAAGCAAATCCAGCTAAAATCCAAGATCTGTCACAATTGGATGTCCCAAAAGATCTCAAACAAATACAGAAACTCACCGGATACGTGGCGGCCTTAAGCCGCTTCATCTCCCGTTTGGGATAAAAGACACTGCCCCTTTACCGCCTTCTAAGGCGCACCGAACACTTCGAGTGGACGGACGCTGCCACGGCCGGACTCGAGGAAATAAAGGCCATCTTGGCAACAAACCCCGTCCTGGCCGCGCCGAATACCGGCGAACCCATGCTGTTATACATTGCCGCAACTCATCAAGTTGTTAGCGCAGTACTCGTCGTCGAACGGGTATCGGACGGACACAAACTACCCCTTCAAAGGCCGGTTTACTATGTGTCCACTGTCCTCACACCATGCAAATCACGGTACCCGCATTACCAAAAGATCGCATACGCGGTGTTTATGGCATCCCGGAAGCTACGACACTACTTTCAAGAGTGTTCTATAACAGTAGCCTCGGAAGTACCACTCAACGATATTATCAACAACCGCGATGCAACGGACCGGATAGCGAAATGGGCCATAGAGCTCCTCCCATTCGATATAACCTACAAACCACGGCGAGCCATTAAATCACAGGTCCTAGCCGACTTCGTCGCCGAATGGACAGAGGCCGAACTCCCTAAAGAGTACGGCACGTACTCAAACTGGATCATGCATTTCGACGGCTCCAAAATGTTGGCCAGACTGGGGGCTGGCGTTGTTCTGACGTCCCCTACAGGAGATACAGTCCAATACGTACTCCAAATTATGTACACGGACTCCAACAATGCAGCCGAATACGAGGCCCTTTTACATGGTCTCCGGATGGCAGTATCCATGGGCATTCAACGCCTGGAAGTACGCGGGGATTCAAACCTCGCGATATCCCAAATAAATGGCGACTTCGACGCCAAAGACCCAAAGATGACAGCTTATCGCAACGCCGTACTAAAAATGTCAGCTCGGTTCGAGGGACTGGAGTTTCACCACATCGCCCGAGAAAACAATCAGGCAGCGGATGTCCTGGCACGCATCGGAGAAAAACGAGACGCGGTCCCCCCCAACATCTTCTTAGAAAGATTATTTAAACCATCCGTAACATGGGAGGGGGAACCCTCGGGTAACAGTCCGGACATAACCGCACAACCCGACGCCGAACAACCAGACATAATTGGTGGCCCCGCCACCGAAATTACATCCTCATCCCACATAATAATGGCGGTCATCGCCCCGTGGACAGAACCATTCCTAGCCTACCTTACTAGGCAGGAACTCCCCGAGGACCAAAATGAGGCACGCTACATAGTGCGGCGATCTAAAGCCTATAAGGTCCACGAGGGAGAGCTATATAAGAAAAGCACTACAAGAGTCCTTCAAAGGTGTATCTCCGAAGAAGAAGGGCGGAGTCTATTGCCTGAAATTCATGCCGGACTCGGTGGCCACCACGCCGCAGCTCGGTCCCTTGTAAGCAAGGCTTTCCGTACAGAATTCTATTGGCCGACGGCCCGAGCAGATGCTCAGGACCTAGTCAAACGATGCGTCGGTTGCCATCTCTTTGCCAACCAAAGCCATATGCCACCCAACGCCCTCCAAACTATCCCCATCACTTGGCCTTTTGCGGTCTGGGGGCTAGATATGGTAGGACCCCTTAAAGGCGGCACCCACAAGAAAAAATACTTATTGGTCATGGTGGATAAATTCACCAAATGGATAGAAGCCAAGCCTGTCAAGACGGCCGAATCCGGACCTGTGATAGACTTCATATCCGGGGTCGTACACCATTATGGTGTCCCCCACAGCATTATCACCGATAACGGCACAAACTTCACCTCTGATGAAGTAAAGCTGTGGTGCAAAAACATGGGTATTAAGCTCGACTATGCTTCTGTCTATCACCCACAAACTAACGGTCAGGTCGAACACTACTAGAAAAAGGGCTACTAATGGCGCACCTAATTTGGCCATTAATGGCGCATTAGTGGTGCGCCATTAGTAGCAAGCCATTAGTAATATTTACTAATGGCGCACCACTGGTGCGTCATTAGTATCTGATATACTAATGGCGCACCACTGGTGCGCCATTAGTATAGGCCACGGTGCGCCATTAGTATGCCTCCCAGGGGCCATGTATACCCAGGTGCTTTGGCATACTAATGGCGCACCGCAACAAGATGCGCCATTAGTAACTTCGGCATACTAATGGCGCACTGTTTAATGATGCGCCATTAGTATCCTCGTTTTTTTTGAATCTGGATCTGGATCGTGATTTTTTTTCCATTTTTTGCTCGTTTTTTTTGCTCATTTTTTGGCACGACATTATTTCAAATTTTGTTCCTGTTTTTGGATCTTGTACGTTCTTTTGCCGTGTTCTTTTGCCGGAGAGGAGTTCGCCGGAGAGGAGGAGGAGGAGGTCACCGGAGAGGCGCTCGCCTACATCGCCGGAGAGGAGGAGGAGGAGGTCGCCGGAGAGTTCACCGGAGCATCGGAGAGGAGGAAGGAGAAACCATGAGGGGATGGGAGGAGAGGAGGGAGGAGGAGCTCACCGGATAGGAGGGAGGAGGAGCTCCCCAGAGAGGAGGGAGGAGGAGCTCACCGGACAGGAGGGAGGAGGAGCTCACCGGACAGGAGGGAGGAGGAGCTCACCGAAGAGGAGGGAGGAGGAGGTCGCCGGAGAGGAGGAGGAGGTCGCCGGAGAGGAGGAGGGTAGTATGGTGGAGGAGAGAAGGAAAGATGGAGTGGAGGAGAGGAGGAGATGGAGTGTGGGAGAGGTGGAATGAAGAGATAAGGAGGAGAGGACCACGCCCAGCCATATATACGGCATACTAATGGCGCACCGCGGGCAGGTGCGCCATTTGTAACTTTTTTTTTAAATTTTTGATTTATTTTGAATTTTTAAGGCGGGAAGATACTAATGGCGCACCATGGGCAGGTGCGCCATTAGTAATTTTTTTTATTTTTTTGACTTATTTTGAATTTTGAAGGCGGGAAGATACTAATGGCGCACCATGGGTAGGTGCGCCATTAGTAACTTTTTTTTTAATTTTTTGAATTATTTTGAATTTTGAAGGCGGGAAGATACTAATGGCGCACCACGGGTAGGTGCGCCATTAGTAAGTTTGAATTTTTTTCAATTTTTTGCCTATCCAGATCTTAAAAGCCCCGTATTTTTTTTTCTGTTAGGTTTTTGAGGATTTTAAAAATGTTTAACGGGGTTCCCCCGGTTAAATTTGGATGTAACTTTTCGAGTAGATGATTTTTCATATAAAAAACTTTTCCATCCGAGTTCGTATGCAAAAGTTACGCCCACTTTTACAAATTCTCGAGAGATTTTGCAAAAAAGTCGAAAATTCATGTTTGTAAATTTTCCCAACAACTAGACCACATATCACATGGAAAACTTATTTTATTTTATATTTTTGACATTTCCATCATTTTCTTTTATTTATTTTTTAAACTGAAAAGGCGATCCACGGGGGGGTGTGTGTGTGCAGTAATGGCCAAGTTACTAATGGCGCACCGTGGGAGTGGTGCGCCATTAGTGGTGCGCCATTAGTAGTTTTGATAAAAAAATGAAAAAAAAATTTGTTACTAATGGCGCACCACGTCAACGGTGCGCCATTAGTATTTGGATACTAATGGCGCACCAATACATGGTGCGCCATTAGTATATACTAATGGCGCACCGCATGTCTGGTGCGCCATTAGTGTCAATTCCATCTATAGCCCTTTTCCTAGTAGTGGAACGTGCGAATGGTCTCATTATGAGCGGCATCAAACCCAGACTAGTGCGGTCCCTCAAGGAATCTAATATGCACTGGGTAGAGGAGCTCGACTCCGTACTCTGGGGGCTGCGAACCACGCCAAATCGTACCACCGGATTCATACCATTCTTTATGGTGTACGGCGCTGAGGCGGTTCTGCCCTGCGACATAATTCATGACTCACCTCGAGTGCGCATGTACGAAGAAAGAGAAGTCGAGCTTGATCGGCAGGACAACCTGGACGCTTTAGAGGAGGAGCGAGACGTGGCTAAAGCCCGTTCCGCATTCTATCAACAGCAAGCTCGAAGATATCAAAGCAGAGAAGTACGGACCAAAAATTATAATGTTGGTGAACTAGTTCTACGCCTGCCGGATAAGCAAAAGAACAAACTCAAGCCCAAATGGGAGGGTCCATTCATAATCGACCAAGTCCTAACTGGTGGAGCGTACCGCCTACGAGATGCGTTGGACAACTGACTCGAGCCGAACCCATGGAACGCAACACGTCTCCGAGGATTCTATGCCTAGCGCCGGACTCTGTGTTCGTCTCCTTCCTCTGTCCATTATTTACATTTATACCTTTTTTTTACTTTGTCTCCTACTCTTTTCTTTTCTAGCCCTTAAAGGATCATTATGTGACGCGCTATCCGCGCTCCTTAAACCTGGGGGCTTCTTTAACAGAAGCTTGTTTATATGGGTTGCACACCCAACGCATGCGTCAGACTTCCGCATGCACCTTTTCTTCGCCATTATATGCATCGATATGACTTAAGTTTTGGCCAAGCTGGGTTGCCTGGCTCCTGTGCTTACGCCTACGTTCCCGATTGTTCGGCTAGGCGGTAAAGGGAGCACCTCTGCGATTGTTACTGTCGGATAAGCCGGATGTGTACCTAAGACTGGGTGAAGCCGAAAGCTAGCGTTCTTAAGGGAATATTCGGTCGGTGAACTAAAGATGAACCTTTTTAATTTTATACATGCCCCCAGATGATTTTCTGCATTTGCAGCCCGGACGTGCACTTTAGGGCACGCCACCCCAGCGAAAGGAACCCTTAACGGAACTATTCTCTCTGGAAGATGTTTCTTACTAACCATGTAATATAAAATAACTAGTTGGGCACTTGTCTGATAAAGCACTAATTACCCCTACGCCTGGTCTCCAAGCATACCCCGGTTCTTATATATCCGTTATGGTATTCGGACACACTCCGGACCGTCAGGCCCCGAGGTTGAAGCGAAAAGGTCGCAACGACAAACGATCTACAATCCGGCTAGAAGGCATTACACATGTCAATTATAAATTACATAGTCATCTTGACTGATTGTATTCCTCCTCTATACCATCTAACAGGCTGTCTAATTTACAGTCCTGCTGGGAATACTTTGCGGCCAACTCTACCTGGCCATACATTAAGCTCACAGGGATCTCCTTCCCGTCAGGCCCCACCGGTCCGACCTCAGCCATGTGATTGGGGTCCTACTTCGTAAAGCGGGTCTTCACCATGGCCCAGGCCTCCCGCGCGCCTTGTCGGCAGGCTGATATCTTCCATAATCGGAAGCGCCGCCGAGCTCCCTTCAGCTTCTCCACAAGCTCTCCAAGGCCCTCGGGCGTGGAGTGGGCAGGCCATAAGGCCTGGGCAACGCCTTGCATCGCCTCCCGAATTCGCTCGTGCAGGCGCAAGAGTTCGGGGAGAAGATCACCCGTTGAACCGGGCATCTCCTCTGCAGGCCGACCTGTGAGCATACCTACAGACAATACTCTGTTATTCGACTTCCTCGCCGAACTCATTTTTTTTCAAAGGGTTCGTTCAAGCACTTACTAAATATGCCCCGTCGAAGTCGCTGATTCTCCTTTGTGGAGTTCGACAGGTGGCCACGAACGTCTTTCAGTTCAACATCCAGCTTGGTGTTGGCATCTTGAAGATCATTCTTCTCTTGCCTCACCCTTGTCAACATACTCTCGCCAGCCTTTAACTGGCGTAAGAGTTGTTGCCTCTCCGGATCAAGTCCGGCTTTATCTGCAACGTTAATTGTCAAATTTGCAAACAAGCCACACAGTACTAATCTTTCGAAGTATATCGTACCTGCGGGGGCCCCTTTGGGCTCCCCCGTTGCGGCTAGTGCGGCCTCTAGTTAGGCCTTGCACTTTTCCAGCTCCTGGGACAACACGGTCTTCTTCTCTGTAAGAACCTTCATATGATCCTTAAATCAGTTACTTTAACTGTTTCAAATCTCGGGGGCTACTGGTATATATGTATTTAACCAAAACTTTCTTACCCGTATGTCTTTCACATACTGCTCCGTGGCTCTGGCTAAGCCATCTTGAGCGGCACGAAGGTACGCATCTCCCGAATTAAAGGCATCTAAAGCCTCTCGGGAGAAGCAAGCATCGCGCAGAACTGTCCGGCGACGCCTATGGTTCATGGCGCTCTCCACTTCTGAATTAGTGGCAGATAGCCGGTCCGCATCCTCTGTCGGAGGAGCGTCCGACGCGTGCCTGGTGTTCGTCCCCGCTTCCGGACCAGACGTTGGAGCCTGGCTGGTGGCAGCGCGGTTGGCGGCCTCTCCGGATGTAGTCCGGCGAGGCCTCTTCGTCCTGGAAACAGTACGGATGACAATATGCCTTGGCCGAATAACACCAGGGAAACAGAGGGCACGTTATACCTTTGTGCCGGAGTCTCAGTCCGGACTACATTTCTTTTTGCCCCACGGGGCCCGGCGGCTCTTTGTTCACGACCCGCCGTGGGTTCGGCCTACCGCCTCGGAAATCTCCCCTGCAAAATGCGGTTGCCGTTGGAAGCGCCGAAATATATGAGAATGAAATCTCTCTTGAGAGAATAAAACGCTCCGTTTTCTGTTACCTGGGAGGCCGGGATTAACCCGGGGTATTCAGCCGTAATGGCTATCAAGGTATTATCCTTGCTTAACTGATGGAACACCCCGTTGATAAGCTCCACCGTTATGTCCGGATCTTCTTCGGAGTCCGGATTGTGGGACCGTTCTGGGTCCTCGGGCTGTGGAGGGCGGCTGTCGATGTCCTTCACTTCCCGTCGCAGTTCCTGAGTTAAAATTGTCAGACTACACGCCTGTTCATGGGAATATTAAGGCAAATGGGCGAGTGCGATTATTCACTTACCCAACTTGGAGGTTCGTACATAGAGAATCCGGCCCGCGGGTTGACACGGAGGAAGTCCTCCTCTTCTCCCTTGTATAAAGATGTTAAAATCTTTACTAGATCGGCGGCCGAGCCAGGTCCTTTGCGGCCGTAACGGGTGGCGTCATCCTCCCCGTTGAAATCCCACATGGGGTGGCCTCTATATTGCAGCGGCTGCACCCCCCGCATAATGCATGCGGCCATGACTCCAATCATGGTTAACCCGGAATGGGCCAACAGTCTTATCCGGCCCATCAGGTAAAGGACGTCTCTGTCGCTTTCTCTCTGAGAGCTTCGCGGACGCCAACTTAAGCGTTTCTTCAGGGGAGCACTGCTGAACTCAGGGAGGCCGACCCGGATAGGGTCCGGCAGCGGGACGTCATCTATGTAAAACCATTCTGAAGGCCAGTCCTTGGACGCCTTCTTTGGGGTTCCGGATAAGTATCCGGTCCCGGCGATGCGCCATATTTCGGCTCCGCCCACTTGATATATGGACCCCTCTTGAGAACGGGGTACCAAGCAGAACAACCTCTTCCATAGCGCGAAATGAGCCTCTACGCCTAGAAATAGCTCGCAAGGAGCAACGAAGCCCGCAATATGAAGTACAGAGCCAGGTGTGAGATCGTGCAACTGGAGGCTGTAGAACTCCAGGAGCCCGCGGAGGAATGGATGAATCGTAAATCCCAGTCCCCTTAATAGATAAGGGACGAGGCACGCCCGCTCTCCTTTAGAAGGATTGGGGGTGCTCTCCGCTTGCTTTCCGCCATTATAGGTGGCGAGTCCGGCTCGGACCGGGACCATATACGCCTGAGGGAGAAATCCATTGGCTTGCAGCGACACTAACTCACTGTGCGGGATGGTACAACTCTCCCAGTCTCCGGGTTTAGGACCGGAGGGGCGAGGGGAGGAGTTGCGACGGCTGGCCATGTTGGAATGGACCTTTGCTGGAGGCGCTCTGATGATAACTCGCGGGGAGGAGAAGATATGGTTTGGATCTAAATCCCCATCCCATTAAATAGGCGGCTTGTTCATATGGCTAGGGGTGTAGATGTAAAAACGCCCCAGGCTTTTCGCATTCGCTCAACACGTGGAAGATGGTCATTATTGGGCACAAAAGCCGAGGAGCGCTACGAGAATCAAACATTAGTCCTACAGGTACACAGGATTCGGAGGAGGAACCCGCCTTGCAATGCCGAAGACAATTTGCGCGCCGGACTCGTCGTCATTGAAGCCTGGTTCAGGGGCTACTGAGGGAGTCCTGGGTTAGGGGGTGTTCGGATAGCCGGACAATACCTTCAGCCGAACTCCAGGACTATGAAGATACAAGATTGAAGACTTCGTCCCGTGTCCGGAAGGTTCTTTCCTTGGCGTAGAAGGCAAGCTAGGCGTGCGGATATTCAAGATCTCCTACCAATGTAACCGACTCTGTGTAACCCTAACCCTATCCGGTGTCTATATAAACCGGAGGGTTGTAGTCCGTAGGACGACGACAACAACCACAATAACCATCATCATACCATAGGCTAGCTTCTAGGGTTTAGCCTCCTTGATCTCGTGGTAGATCTACTCTTGTACTAGCCATATCATCAATATTAATCTAGCAGGAGTAGGGTTTTACCTCCATCGAGAGGGCCCGAACCTGGGTAAAATAAAGTGTCCCTTGTCTCCTGTTACCATCCGACCTTGACGCACAGTTCGGGAACCCCTACCCGAGATCCGCCGGTTTTGACACCGACAACGAGGCTCAAGCAATAAAATAAATTATTCCACCAAATCTCTCTCTCCGTACTAACATGGTATCTATCGCAAGTCGATCCTAAACCCTAGCCGCCGCCGCTTATGCACCCGCGCGCCGCCCCCGAGGTGGTCGGCCTCCATGACCACCGCCAGGGGCCGCGTCGCCCGTACCTAGGGTTCGTCGCCGGTCGTGTTGACCGGCTGCCCCAGAGATGCTTTCCCCGAGCCCTTGCTCCGGGGTTTTCTCTCTCCCGCCGGTCATCTTGATCGGCGTTTTTTTTGTTTTTCTATCTAACCTTGATTGCTTTGCGTTGCACATCGCCGTCATCGACCCCGTGCGCCTCTACTCCAGCACCGGCACGATCGGCCGGCTTCTTCACCGATTTGGTGGCCTCACGCGTCGTCTACGCGTCTGCCCGCCGGTCGCCCCGACCCGGTGGCCCCGCGTCATGCGGCGGTCCTTCACCGCCGCCGTTCACGCACCGGCCCGCTCGTCGATCTACGCCGGCCGTCACTACACTGCTCCGACCGGGACTCCTGCATCACCCCGACCCGGCGGCCTCGCGTCATGCGGCGGCCAATTGAAAGCACAAATGCTCCTCAGGTGGTTTTGGTAATTAATGTCAACATATCTCTTGTTGGACTAACACTTTTATCTAGTATATTTCAGATAAGTTCAACAATGGAGTGGCATGGACTAAAGGTTGTGGGAACTCCTTCAAGATGCTAAGGACAAAGGATTGGCTAAAGCTTCAAGCTCAAGACTCTTCATTTTACACTTTTAGTAATCCAAGATCACATTGAGTCTATAGGAAAAGCCAATACTATCAAGAAGGGATGAGGTGTTGCTTAATGAGCCTCTTGCTTCACGTGCTTTGTGATATGCTCCAAAACCCTCAGCTACTTTCCCACATCCACATTTGACCTAAACCCTAAGCCAAATTCGGTCATACACTACAGGAATCAGCTACTTTGCCGTCCGCCACGGCGGACGGCAAAGGCATGAACGGCGGACGGCAAAAGGCTCCGGCAACGTAGGCTACGGTAAACAGATACTTTGCCGTCTGCCACTGATGGCAAAGTCTTTGCCGTCCGCCGCAGACGGCAAAGAGAGAGCGACAGACGGCAAAGACGGCGGACGGCAATAGTTGCGCTGTCAATCCGTTAAGTGGCTAACGGAAGGCCTTTGCCTTCTGCCGCTGACGGCAAAATTTCTAGGGTCTTTGCCGTCCGCCGTATGATGTCATCTACACGTCACTACGTGGCAGGTTCTTTTTCCTCTTATTCTTCTCCTCCTCTCCTCTTCTTCTTCTCCTCCTCTCCTCTTTTTTCTTCTTCTTTTTCCTCTTCTTCTTTTTTCTTCTCCTCCTCCTCTTCTTCTTCTTCTTCCTCTTCTTCTTCTCCTCCTCTCCTCTTTTTCTCTTCTTCTTCTTCTTTCCTCAAACTAAACTAAACCTAAAACTAAAACTAAAACTAAATCTAAACTAAACATAAACCTAAAACAAATAAAACAGAAAAAAAGGAAAAAACTAAATCTAAACCTAAAACTAAACTAAAACTAAACCTAAAACTAAACCTAAAACTAAATCTAAACTAAAACTAAAAAGAAAAAAAAACAGAAAACAAAACAGAAAAAGGAGGCCGGGGCTCACCTTCTCCAGCGCCGGTGGAGGAGGGGGCGGGGCGGTGGAGGAGCTGGCCGGGGCGCGGGGCGGCCTGGGGCGGCGGGGGGCCGG
>NC_057797.1:21359734-21360076 GCF_018294505.1 Triticum aestivum | reverse complement strand
AGGTGGCCCGTTAAGTTTTTCCCAAACGGGCGGGGGGTGGGGGCCACCTCTCTCTTTGCCGTCTGCCAGCTGACGGCAAAGATTCTTTGCCATCTGCCAGCGGACGGCAAAGAACTGGCGGACGGCAAAGAGCTTCTTTGCCGTCTGCCAGTTCTTTGCCGTCTGCTTTTTGGTAGCTGATGGCAAAGAGCTGCTTTGCCGTCAGCTAGCAGATGGCAAAGAGCTGGCAGACGGCAAAGAAGCTGATTCCAGTAGTGGATTGCCCACTGCCGGGAAAGAAGCAAAAGGTGCCGGAGCGGGGAAAGAAGCGAAAGGCGCCAGAGCCGCTGCTGAAGGTATGGA
>NC_057797.1:21347079-21359724 GCF_018294505.1 Triticum aestivum | reverse complement strand
AGAACTGGCGGACGGCAAAGAGCTTCTTTGCCGTCTGCCAGTTCTTTGCCGTCTGCTTTTTGGTAGCTGATGGCAAAGAGCTGCTTTGCCGTCAGCTAGCAGACGGCAAAGAGCTGGCAGATGGCAAATTAGCTGATTCCAGTAGTGATACCGATTCTTTCTATGCGGCGCCACCGAGTTTCATATGTCATAAGCCACTGCCAAAACCCTAGCAAATCAGTTTCACCGATAGAGATCTCGGTCTCACCGAGATGGGATTGCAATCTCACTGTGTATGTCCATTGTCAAAATCGGTCTCACCGAGTTTAGGCAATCGGTACTACCGAGATTACAATGCAAACTCTTTGGGTAACTCATTAACAAAATCGGTCCAACCGAGTTTTGTAATCGGTCCCACCGAGTTTGCCTGACCAACTCTCTGGTTAGCTAATTACCAAATCGGTCTCACCAAGTTTGTGTAATCGGTCTCACCGAGATTACGTTATGCCCAAACCCTAACCACATCGGTCCTACCGAGATGCATGTCAGTCCCACCGAAAATCTCTAACGGTCACTAGGTTTACCTTTTCGGTCCGACCGAGTTTCTTGATTCGGTCCCACCGAGATTGGTAAATTGTGTGTAACGGTTGGATTTTGTGTGGAGGCTATATATACCCCCTCCACCTCCTCTTCATTCGTGAAGAGAGCCATCAGAACACACCTACACTTCCAACTCATATGTTCTGAGAGAGAACCACCTACTCATGTGTTGAGACCAAGATATTCCACTCCTACCATATGAATCTTGATCTCTAGCCTTCTCCAAGTTGCTTTCAACACACCATGTGTTGAGACTATCATTTGAAGCACAAGAGCAAGGAGTTCATCATCAACACACCATTTGTTACTTCTTGGAGAGTGGTGTCTCCTAGATTGGCTAGGTGTCGCTTGGGAGCCTCCGACAAGATTGTGGAGTTGAACCAAGGAGTTTGTAAGGGCAAGGAGATCGCCTACTTCGTGAAGATCTACCGCTAGTGAGGCAAGTCCTTCGTGGGTGACGGCCATGGTGGGATAGACAAGGTTCCTTCTTCGTGGACCCTTCGTGGGTGGAGCCCTCCGTTGACTCGCGCAACCGTTACCCTTCGTGGGTTGAAGTGTCCACTAACGTGGATGTAGGATAGCACCACCTATCCAAACCACAGGAAAAACATCCTTGTCTCCAATTGCGTTTGAATTCTTCAAACCCTTCCCTTTACATTCTTGCAAGTTGCATGCTTTACTTTCCACTGCCTATATACTCTTTGCATGCTTGCTTGATATGTATTGTGTGTGATGAAATTGTGCCTAAAACTTCACATAAACCAAATAGGCTTAAAAACAGCAACTTTAGTACTAAGTGTCTAATCACCCCCCCCCCCACTCTAGACACACCCACTTCTAGATCCTACACCAATCATAGCCGCCCTGCAGCCCGCCGTCGCCGGCTTCATCCCGGACACCGCCCGCCGCCGCGATCCGCCTCTGCTATGCCAAGCGACCGACCTGGGCCGTCCATTGCGCGCGCCTTCACAGGCCCAATGAAGATCGTCCCCGAGTTCAGCGCGCCTCTCCACTGATCGAGCATCGGGCTGCCGCTGCGTCGCCCCGTCGGGTCGCAACGCCGCCACCACGTGGTTCTCCCCGCGGCAGCATCGACCCGTGTGCTGCCACTGCGTCGCCCATTTGTGCTGTAGTGCCGCAGCCTGCGGTCTACCGCCGCCCGGAGTACGTCCGTTCCAGGCCATCTCCGTGGCAGCACCGACCCTCGTGGTGCCGCTGCGTCGCCCCATTGGGCCGTTGCGAGCGTGGCACGCGGTCTACGCCGCCGCCCGGGGCCGTCCCCGCAGCTGCACCGACTCGCGTGCCGCCGTTGCGTCGCCCTTTCGGGCCGCAGCACCACGGCCCGCGGTCCCCGCCGTTGCCCCGAGGTCTTCCCACCGTCGCCCCGACCTGCCCGACGCCACTGCGTTGCTCCTTCGGGCCGTAGCGTCGCGGCCCGTGGCCCACTCTTCCATCAACGCCGACAGCTAACGCAGGCATGAAGCCTTCATCTTGCAGCGATCAAAAGATTTCTGTGGTGGAGGGTTCGCCGGACCGGGAGCAGTCTCCATCGCCGGTTGGCTCGACGGCGACCGGATTACATGTTCGGAAGCGCCTTCGTCGCCGACTGGTATTCGCATATCGCGCCGTCCTCGCATGGGCAGTTGGACGGGACCTCTTCCACCACGCCGGATCAGTCCGCCGCCTATGCTAGGGCAGTTCATTGCCTCGGCCAAGGTTGTCTCTGTGCCTGGCCGGTTTGGATCGCCGACGTCGGAGATCTCAGCGGACGAGGAGGCGAGATCAAGGGCGGTTAGGGATGCGCTTACTCAGGAAGTTCAATGTGCATCATCGACGCCGAGCGGGCCAGACCTGCATGCGGTGCATGCCTCGGGCCAGGAGTGCTCGTGGGCCTGGCTGCGTCATCGCATGCGGGCTCTGTTGTCGGGCAAACCTAAGCTTGTGGCCTCGAACGTCATCGCAGACTCATCTTCGTCTATGCCGTCGCCCTCAACTTCGTTGCCTGCAGCCGTCACACCATCGACTTCAGCCGCAACAGCCAGCTTGCCGCCCGTTGCCATCCCACCGCCAGTACCATCTCTCGCCGGCCCCAACCGCGCCAGGTCGGGCCGCTCCTACGCTGTGGTCGCCGCGTCCCTGCCGCAGGCGATGGCGGGCGTGCCCCCGCTGCCGCAGATCACCTCATCCGCGGTTGGGCAGACACCGACAATGCTCGTTCGTGGGTCTTTCGTGGGATTGGATCCCGTGTCTTCATGTCAACCGGCTGCGGGGATCGGCAACGCAGGCTCCACGTTTCCTCCTCATCTCCAGCGAGGGCCGGCTCCCGCGTATGCATACGGTGGGGTGCAGTACCAGATGCAAGGTCAACGGATGCAATACGCAGTGCAGTCTGGACCTACTCCCACGTACACGGCTCTGGTTGCAGGGGCGGCTCCTTCCATTCAGTTCCAACCTACTAGTGGTGCTCCAATTCAGCAACAGCAAGCAGGTTTCACGGTGGGATACCAGGGCGCTGCTCAGAAGCGAAAGAAGAAAAAGAAATCGCAATCTCAGCAGCAGCTACTTGGAGGTAAGTTGCAACAGGGCTTTCAATACCCACAGGAATACATGACTACTGACCAACGGTTTTTGAACCAGTATGTACCGCAATATCACATGCAGTCACAGCAGTCTGAACCGCAAACGCAGATGCCCCAGCAGTCACAGTTGCCATTGCAACAGCCGCAGGGACAGGGACAAGAAACTAGCATCACTGCACCCTCTACGATGACTCCTATGCTACGGGGATCCTCCTACGACCAAAGGAAAAACCAAAAAAGGGGTTTGTTGTTGGAAGTGTGCAGTTGACATGCATGTGGCTAAGGATTGTCCGGTTCAGCATTATTGTTACATTTGCGATAAAACTGCACATCCTACTCTACGGTGTCCTGTTCTTAAGCTCCCTAAGCCTCATGCTTTTGTTTCGGGAGTGGGAGCTAAAGAGACTTATTTTGCTCAGTTACCTGACTGTGTTATGAAAGAGCACTTGGCACCGACTCAGACTCCTATCGCTTGTGTTCGAGTTAGCGGTGTGATGGTGCCTGCTAGCATTATTGAGAGCCAGATTGCAAGGAGATGTCCGGTTCAGACTCAGTGGAAATGGGAGGCCATACATCATGGGGAGGATGCTTATGTTGTTAGCTTCCCCTCTTTTGAGGATTTGGACAGAGTTGATGGTATTCAAATAAATGTGCCTTCAGTTAATGCCCAGATCACCATTTCTGCATGGAAATCTCGGGATATCCCACATAAGTTGGAACTCAAGCAGGTTTGGCTTCATGTCGACGGTGTCCCTCAAACAGTTTGTCACTTTTGGGGTCTCTGGCAGTTGGCACTTTAATGGGCAAAACCTTGGATGTTGATCTCATCAGCCTGAGACGTCGTGGGATAGTCCGTATCCTGGTAGCCATGACGAACACTCATATTTTGTCTATGGAGAAAGATGATGTGGGACATTTCTTTTCCATGGATGTGACCGTTAAGCTCAAGGGATATGCTTTCACGTTCAGGAGGGAACCGACAGACTTCATATCAGACCCGGATTTTGTCCCGTTTATTTGGAGGCGAAAAGGTGATGATGCGGATGATGATAACATTGGAAAGGAGAAGGATGATGACATGGATACCTCCGAGCATGCTGCTCTCCCCTCCAACATGCAGTCATCTAGTTCGGCTAATGCTAAGGATGTTCACATGACTCAAGTGCATCAGCGTGGGCTAGCGAGCGTTGTTTCTCCGACTGAACAGAGGGCCGACCCTGTGGTCTTGGCGGTGACTCATCCTTCCTTGCTGCCACTTTTGTCCGCAGGTATTGTGACCTCCCACGCTGCTAATGGTGAGCCTCACATGCTCGGGTGCACACAACAACGTTGGTGTTCTGCATGGTAATGCATGCATGGACGGATTGACGCTGGGTTAGCTTACTCCTTCTGGTGCGGAGCCAGTGAAGGCGGGATCAGCTAGGGCCCCTTCGGCTTTTATGCCGAGGCAGATGGTGTCGACCCTGACTGGTCACACGGTGACTGCGTCGGCCACCAAGCCGCCCCGGACTTGGCAGACACTACCAGAAAAACTCGTGTTGCCGATGGCCAAATCTATGCCGACGGCCCCCGTCGGCATAGATGGGCATACCCCGACGGCCCAGCTAAAGCCGTCGGCGTAGAAAGGCCGTCGGTGTATGACCCTCTATGCCGACGGGGGCCGTCGGCGTTGCTTCGAATATACCTACGGCGGCTGTTGGCATAGGTGTGCCACGTGCCGACCAGTCGTTGGGCAAACTTGACGGCGGCCGCCGTTAGGCGTGAACGTTGCCGATGGCCAGGGCCGTCGGCATAGTTGTACGGCCCCCGTCGGGAAAGCAACTATGCCGACGGCTTTTCTATGCCAACGGCCTCCCTGCCTATGCCGGCGTATATGTTGCCGACGGCCCTATGCCGACGGGGGCCGTCGGCATAGGTCTGTCCCGACGGGACTCAGGGCATGGCCGTCGGCATAGGGGGCGATTCCGGTAGTGGGACTCCGTGGCCATCGCGCCGCGGACATTTCGGACAATTCGACGACTGCTACCACTGAAGTAGCGGTTTCCTCGGCGACCGCGGATCCCTCGTCGACGACTATCACGGACATTGCGGACCCCTCGGCGCCCGCGACCGTGGACATGGCGGATCCCTTGGCGGCCGCGGCAGCACACTCGACGTCTGTGTCTCCTTCTTCACTGACAGCGGCGTCTTCACGCATGACTCCATCTAAGACTGCCGGGGAGGGGATTGCTACTCCACCCTCATCCCCTCCTCCGGCAACAAATCTTGTGCGACTACCTTCATCGGGTGTGACACCTACCCGCCGAAGTAATTGGCATAAGGTTGCCGACGATGGGAGGATGGATACTAATGAGGACTCCTTGGCCACGGCTGTGCGGCGTAAAGAAGCCCAGTACCTAGACAGCCAAGGTATTATGTCGTCACCCAAATCCTTTTTATCTTTTTTTTGCTACAACCATCGTTTCTAAGTTGAATAATGTTCGTGTTAGTCTAGGAAATAATGAGAAGGATATTTTTGTTTCGACAAACGCTTTGAGACATTTGGAATACGACCTGTTAAAGGATACTCCACGAGTTTCTAACAAGTCTTTGTCTCACATCTAGATGAGGAGGAGCTGCACGGCACATGGTCAGCTACTCTCTCGTTTAGTTGGACAGGTTTTGGATGTGGGCCTAGATGAACCCGGACTTAGTTCATAGATTGAGTTTACAGCTTCCGGACGTAAATCAAAGGCCTCCCGTTCCAAAAAAGGCCGCAAACCCTCAAAGAGGGCGAAGTTTTCTTAATCTTCTATTTTTTCCTCATGAATGGCATGTTTTTAATAGCAGAGGTCTTGGTGACTTGGCTAAACATCTATACATTGCGGAATGTAATAGCGAATACAATTTAGACTTTTTGGCTATCTCTGAGACGGGGGAGACGTGATTTCTCAGTAAGTCTGCTTAACCGTCTTTCTTGCGGGATATACTTCACTTGGATTTCACGACCGCCTAGAGGTCGTTCTGGTGGCATTTTACTTGGCGTAAATACAGGGACTATGGATGTTTTGGCTAATTCGGATGGTGAGTTTCATATTAAACTCCATATTCGCAACAAGGCCGACAACTTCACATGGACTCTCGTCGCCGTGTGTGGTGCAGCCCAGGATGAGTTCAAGGCCGAGTTCCTCCTTGAATTGGTTAATCTGGAGAAAGATAATCCATATCCCATTCTTATTGGTGGTGATTTCAGTTTGCTTCGATTTCCAAATGAGAAAAGCCATGGCAGGTTTGACGATCATTGGCCTTTCCTTTTCAACGTTGTCATCGACTGTCTAGACCTACGAGAGATTTCCATGATTGGAAGACAATTCACTTGGGCAAAAAGTCTTCCGGAACCGACATATGAGAAACTAGATCGTGTTTTAATGGATACCGACTGGGAATCCAAATTTCCAATGGTGTCTGTTCGTGCTCTACCTCATATCGAGGCTATATCAGACCACGCACCCATTCTCCTAACTACAGATTTGCCACGACACAACATAGATGCAAGTTCAAGTTCGAACTTGGGTGGTTGCTTCGGGATGGCTTCCATGGATTGGTCAAGGAGGTGTGGGAGAAACCGGTGGCCGGGCCTACCCCAATTCATAAATGGAATAACAAAATGTGTGCATTACGTAAATTTCTTGGTGGTTAGGCTAGGCATACGGTGGGTATCCTCAGAAAGGAGAAGCTTCGCCTTTCATCTATCATTGATGAATTAAAAGCTTTGGCAGAGGTTAGACCTCTATCTGAGTGAAATCGAGATCAAAAGTCATTCGAATACACAGATAGCTAACATGCTGCGTGAAGAGGAACTCAAATGGTATCAACATTCTAACTCTCAGTTAATCCTGAAAGGTGATGCGAATAGTAGATATTTCCATGGAGTCGCCAATGGCAGACACTGGAAGAAAATTATTCATTCCCTACAACAGGATGAGGGCACAATTGAGGGTCATGAGCAACTTAAATCTTATATCATTAATTAATCTAAAAAATTGTTCGAAGCCCCAGAGGAAGGAAAATTCTCGATGGATGAGTCCTGAACAAATGACATCCCCCGGGTCTCTGATGAGGAAAACAGCCTTCTAACAGCCCCATACTCCAAGGAGGAAGTTAGAAATGCGGTTTTCCTAATGGAGCACAACAAAGCCCCGGGTCCGGATGGTTTTCCCGCCGACTTCTATAAGCGCTTTGGGGAAGTCATCAAACCGGATCTCCTACTTTTGTTTAGCGACTTACATGCTGGCCAACTAGATCGCTTAAACTTCGGTGAGATTATTTTATTACCTAAGGTTAATGAGGCTGAAAGGATACAACAATATAGACCTATTTGCCTCCTTAATGTTAACTTTAAAATATTCACGAAAGTTGCGACTATTAGGCTAAATTCGGTTGCTGAACATGTGGTTCGTCCTTCACAGACAACTTTTATGCAAGGTAGCCACATCCTTGATGGTGCTGTTATAACAGTCCATGAATTACACCGAAAAAAGTTGAATGGAGTGGTTCTCAAAATAGACTTTGAAAAGGCATATGACAAAGTGAAGTGACCCTTTCTTCAACAGCCTCTCGGAATGAAAGGATTTTCTGCAGAGTGGCGCACTATGATCCATAGCTTCATTTCTGGAGGTAGTGTTGCCATTAAGGTCAATGATGACATTGGGCACTATTTCCAAACGAAGAAGGGTTTGCGATAAGGCGACTCGGTATCGCCCATGCTATTCAATATAGTGGCGGATATGCTTGCGATCATGATTGAGCGTGCCAAGGTTGATGGCCAAATTGAAGGGGTAGTAAATCATCTCGTTGATGGTGGTCTCTCTATACTTCAATATGACGATGATACGATTCTCTTCATGGATCATGACCTCGAGAAAATGAGAAATCTGAAACTAATTCTATCAGCATTTGAGCAACTCTCAGTCTTAAGATCAATTTTCGCGAGGCTCAAGACGAGGCCCACCTATACGCTGAACTATTTGGATACGGGTTGGGCCAGTTTCCAATCATATATTTGGGGATACCGATACATTATCGGAGACTCACAAATGCTGTATGGAAACACGTTGAGGAGCGACTGCAAAAACGACATAGTAGTTGGAAAGGTAAACTATTGTCTCTGGGTGGAAGGTTGGTCCTCATAAATTCAGTACTTAGTAATATTGTTCTATATATGATTTCCTTCTTCCAGTTGCCGAAAGGAGTTTTACATAGATTGGATTATTTCCGATCAAGATTCTTTTGGCAAGGAGATAGCGAGAGAAAGAAATATTGACTGGCCAAATGGAGTGTGGTTTGCCGTCCCAAAGAACAAGACGGGTTGGGTATTCATGACCTTGAGGTTAAGAATAAGGCCCTCCTCACCAAATGTTTGTTTAAATTTCTGACAGAAGAAGGTGTATGGCAAACCCTCCTAAGGAGGAAATATGTGGGCTGGGATTCTCACTTTTGGGCGGGTCTAATGGCTACGAAGAAATATTTCTTCTGGTATGAATCCTTCTCGATTAAGGACATCTCGGAAATTAGATTCTGGGAGGACAGGTGGCTAGGGAATGCCACACTTCGGGACAATATCCGGCTCTATACAACATTGTGCGCCACAAGGGTGATACTATCGCCACGGTAATGGAATCATTTCCGCCAAATGTGACGTTCAGAAGAGATTTAATTGGACCCAAACTCCAATCGTGTAACGTCCTGCTCCAGCGGTTATCCACGGTGCACCTGTCACATGGGTCTGATATATTTCGATGGAACCTTCATGGGAATGGAAATTCTCAGTGGTTTCTATGTATAGAGCGTTAATCCAGTCTGATGTGCCAGTTGATAATAAGAAGAAGATCTGAAAGATGAAGATAACTCTTAAGAATAAAATCTTTGCATGGTATCTTCGTCGCGGAGTCATTCTTACTAAAGATAACCTTATTAAGAGGAATTGGCATGAAAGTCCGCAATGTGTCTTTTGTCACCATGATGAGACAATAAAACATTTATTCTTCCAATGCAAATTGGCTCATTCTATATGGCCGGTCATCCAAATAGCTTCTGACTTGTATCCTCCTTGTAGTGTTGCTAATGTATTTGGCAAATGGTTACATGAGATTGGTCACAGGTTTAGAACTTTTCTCAGGGTGTGAGCGCTTGCCGTTATTTGGTCGCTTTGGTTATGTAGAAATGATAAGGTTTTTAACGATAAAAGTACTTCTCTAATGCAGATTATCTACAGATGTACCGGGACTCTTCGTTTATAGTCCTTTCTATAACGCGTGGAGAATTGCACTACTAGAAAAAGGGCTATAGATGGGATTGACACTAATGGCGCACCAGACAAGTAGTGCGCCATTAGTATATACTAATGGCGCACCACCTTCTGATGCGCCATTAGTGTTGAAACTACTAATGGCGCACCCACCCTGTGGTGCGCCATTAGTGTCCTAATTTTTTTTTTGAACTAGCGCGTCTGGCCAAACATAATAATGGCGCATCCAGGTACGGTGCGCCATTACTAGTTGTAACTAGTAATGGCGCACCAGCGACAGGGTGCGCCACTAATGATTTTTTTTAATTATATTTTTTATTCCTTTTGTTGGAAAACTACTAATGGCGCACTGTCCCAAAGTGCGCCATTACTAGTTCAAACTACTAATGGCGCACTGAGGCAGAGTGCGCCATTAGTATGTTTTACTTTTTTCGCAAAACTACTAATGGCGCATCCTGCTCTGGTGCGCCATTAGTAACCTGGATTACTAATGGCGCATTTATGTCAGGTGCGCCATTAGTAAGTGGGCAGCAACAAGATATTTTGGGCAGCCTCTCCTACCCACACTCACTTTCTCCCCCACTTCATTCTCCACCTCCTCCTTGTCTCGGGTGCCTCCTCTCTTTCTCCTCATTTCCACCATAGATTCATTCAAATTAAGTGGTTAAATTACCTTGTTTTGATAGGTAAGTAAGGGGGAAGCTATATTTACGTTGTTCTTCCTACAACAATGTGCACATGCACTTTTTATGGCCTAGCTAGATGACGCAAATGATCCGGAGATAGATAAAAAAGACAAGATGCTGAGTCACCCTAAGGATGCGAACCAGTGGCAAGCGTTGAATTTTGAATACCCAGAATTTGGGAAGGATCCAAGGAACATCGTGCTGGGCGCGAGCACCGATGGAGTCAATCCGTTTGGCAGCCAGAGAAGCACACATAGCACCTGACCTGTGTTTGTGTGGATGTACAACCTTCCCCCCTGGTTGTGCATGAAGAGGAAGTACATTCACATGAGTATGCTAATTGAAGGGCCGAAACAACCAGGGAACGACATCAATCTGTATCTGGGGCTGCTGAAGGAGGAGCTAGACACGCTGTGGAAAACGCCAGCCAATACGTGGGACGCCGCAGAGAAAGAATATTTCCCTATGAGAGCCGCACTGCTCACGACGGTGCACGACTATCTCGGTTATGGATATCTCGCGGGGCAGGTAGTCCACGGATTTTCTGGATGCGTACGGTGCATGGATGACACAACGTATCGCCAGCTAGATAGAGATCCCGGGTCTTCGAAAACCGTGTTCATGGGACATCGAAGGTGGCTTCGCGACGATGACCCGTGGAGGAAACGCAAGGATCTGTTCGATGGTGAAACCGAACCCCGAAAACGCCCGTGTACGAGGAGCGGCGAGGAAATAGACAAGCTGTTGAAAAATTGGAAAGACTGCCCACTGCCGGGAAAGAAGCAAAAGGCGCCAGAGCCGGGAAAGAAGCAAAAGGCGCCAGAGCCACTACTGAAGGTATGGAAAACGAGGTCTGTTTTCTGGGACTTGCCGTACTGGAAGATCCACCGTGTGCCTCACAGCCTTGATGTCATGCATATCACGAAGAACGTGTGCAAGAGTCTGCTTAGTACCCTGCTCAACATGCCAGAGAGGACCAAAGATGGGCCGAAAGCAAGGGCAGACTTGAAATCAATGGGCATCAGGCAGGAGCTTCACGCTATATATGATGATGATGATGATGATGATGATGATGAGGCGAAGCAGGACACAGAATGTCGTCGCAAAGGCAAAAAGGCCAAGAAGACCGGAAATGACTACCCTCCCGCGTGCTTCACTCTAAGTCAGGAGGAGATCGAGCAGTTTTTCACCTGCCTCCTAGGAGTAAAACTTCCTTACGGTTACGCGGGGAAGATAAGCAGATACCTAGACCCAGCGAAGCAGAAGTTCAGCGGGATGAAGTCTCACGACTGTCACGTGCTGATGACGCAGATACTTCCAGTTGCAATCCGTGGGATCATGGACGCTCACGTCCGTGAAACGCTATTTGGCCTATGCAACTTCTTCGACGTCATCTCTCGGAAGTCGATTGGCGTGAGGCAACTCAGAAGGCTACAGGAAGAGATCGTGGTGATACTATGCGAGCTTGAGATGTACTTCCCGCCCGCATTCTTCGACGTTATGGTGCATCTGCTGGTCCATATAGTGGAGGATATCATCCAACTCGGGCCGACGTTCCTGCACAGCATGATGCCGTTCGAAAGGATGAATGGTGTCATCAAAGGATACGTTCATAACATGTCACGTCCAGAGGGAAGCATAGCCAGGGGCTTTCTAACCGAAGAGTGCATCTCGTACTGCACGAATTATCTAGGCATCGAGAACCCCGTTGGTCTGCCCGTCAACAGGCACCTCGGCAGGCTCGCTGGATGGGGTCACCGTGAGGGTCGCCGCGAAATGCATGTCGACTTCGAGGGTCGACTCGCCGACTTTGAAAGAGCAAACCTAGTCGCGCTACAACACATAGACGTGGTCGATCCTTGGGTGGTAGAGCACAAAACCTTTATTAAGAAGACGTACAATGACCGAGGCCAATAGAGGACGGACGGAGATATACTCAAAGAGCACAACTCATGTTTCACGCGTTGGTTCAAGCAGAAGCTTCTCTCGTACCCTTTACATGAGGATTCTTCCGCGGAAGAACAACTCATATTCGCCTTGTCACAGGGCGCCGAGCACAACCTGATGACCTATGAGGCGTACGATATCAACGGCTACACATTCTACACCGAGGCCAAGGACATGAAGAGCGATGGTTATCAGAACTCCGGGGTAACGATGGAATCCTACACCGGTAACGACAAGGACAGATACTACGGAAGGATCGAGGAGATCTGGGAGCTGAGCTACGCTGGAGAGAAGGTCCCGATGTTCCGTGTCAGATGGGCCAAGAGCGTCCTAAAAGAAGACCGGTATTTCACCACCATGGTTATACCCGAAGCCAAATCCAAGACCGCGGGCGCAAACGTCACCGCGAAAAATGAGCCATGGGTACTGGCTTCCCAAGTGGACCAATGCTTCTTCATTACCGACCCGTCAAAGACCAGCCGTGTTGTCGTGAGGAGAGGCAAAAGGAAGATCATCGGAATGGATGGCGTAGCCAATGAGCAAGACTTCGACAAGTACGGCGACCCGA
>NC_057797.1:21346360-21347069 GCF_018294505.1 Triticum aestivum | reverse complement strand
ACCCCTCCCCTACTCAACCGCCGCCGCCGACCCCCCGCACCCCGCGCACCCTTCCCCGCTCCACCGGCATTACTGTTTGATGATATTTAAAAAAATTATTACTGTCTTATAAAAAAATATTAGTGTTATGATTTAAACAAGTTTGAACATATTTAAACACAAATAAGTATCAAACAGCATTTTAAATGAATAAAAAAAATTGTGGAGCCTGGGAATCGAACCCAGGACCTCCTGGTGAGAGAACTGGCTGCTGACCAGTCGAGCTAGTAGAGGGATCTTGGTGTGGATTAGGTCAGGCGGAAGATAACCTGTTGGCTCGAGCAGAAATAAAAAAAATACTAATGGCGCACCATGGTGAGGTGCGCCATTAGTACGGATGTACTTATGGCGCACCGAGGCATGGTGCGCCATTAGTATTGTGCCGCCCCCCCATGTTTCCTCCCCGGCCGGCCCAATCCTATCCCCTCTCATCCTCGCCCTTGCCCTCGATCCCCTTCCCCTGTCCTCTCCCGACGCCGCTGCCCCGCCGCCCCGACGTCGCGACGCCGCCCCGTCGTCCTCTTCTCCGCCCCGACGCCTCGACGCCGCCCTCTCCTCTCCCGACGCTGCCACCCCGCCGCCCCATCGTCCTCGTCTCCTCGGCGCCGCTCTCCCCGTCGCCCCACCTCGTTGGACGCCATCGCCCCTCGTCGCCGGTGGCCCGGACGCC
>NC_057797.1:21333017-21345652 GCF_018294505.1 Triticum aestivum | reverse complement strand
CCCTCCTCCTCTCCCCCTCTCCCCCTCGCCCTGATTAGCACGTGAAATTGCTATATGTTTAGTCTTGTATGATATAGTGCATTTATATGTGTGATCTCTTTATCCTTCTTTATTCTCTAAGTTTGTTGTGTAATATTTAGTACTATGTGATGTTCAGTTTTGATAAATGTGAGTGACTGCTATTTGTTCAGTTTGGTACTTGCAATATATAATGCTTGACTCGTATTACTTTAGGCTGTGAGAAATAATTGTCATTGAAATCTTGCCCTGTGATTTAGTAACCTTCTAGTATTTGTGGGTGTTCACCTTGTGTACTAGTTAACTCTGTATGTGTTTGAACCCATCTAAATAACTAGTCTCTGTATTACCTATGTACCTGTGACATATATGCTTGTGATATAACACTTTTTCCTGTTGTCCCATAATCTAGTTTCTTCTTTCTGTCATATGCTTGCTAGATATATATGTCCATGTCTTTTAGCTTCTTTTACTCAGTATTTTGCATGTTTGATGTATGCAGATTATAATTTTTGGTGACAAGGTAATTCTAGAAGATCCCATCGAAAGGTATATACCTGACAATGTGAAGGGCAAGTCTTAGAATATGAATTTTTTAGTATTAATTTTCTGAATATTCATGAAAAAAGAAAGTGAGTAGGCAAGTCTTACATTGTGAAAGACATGCTGTTTGCTATACATTAATTTACATTTTTTCCACATTAATTAATAACAAAATGATAACTTGAACTGGAATTGTTGTAGTTGACAAACTAGAAATGCCCACCTTTTCTCTGAAAAGTGGTCAACTTTTTATCACTAGAAAGATGGATGTGACTTTCTCTTTTTGGCATGGTTTGTTGCTGGAATAGTGATGTAAGCACCATAATTTGCTGGAATAGTGATGTTGTTTTATTCAGCAAAAAGTAGTTTCTTAAGATAGTCGTTTTGTCTTTTGATGATCCTCTGTTTATTCGTCCTTTAAGCATGTTATTTTCTGGAGTGTCCATGGAAATATGAGCAGAGTAACTAAACTGTCTAAGCATACAGTAACTGATGCCTCACTCTTGAAGTTGAGGCTCACCATTTGTTCTATGACTACTTTTACTTAGTGGCTAAACAAATGTGGAACTTGGTTAGGCACTACATGCCAAGCCAAGTTATTGAACAACACATACTGAAATTGCATAACTACGGGCAGTTTGCTGGGTTTTGTCTCCGACCATCGTGTCGTGATGATTTTGCAGGTACCCCGAGAGGCCCTTGAGTTTGCTGGAATGTCGATTAACTTCCGTTCCGGCAAATTCGGGTACTCCATATGTCCTATTTTCAGCAAAGGTCATGCTGAAATTTTCCGTGAATTTTAGCATGACTTTGCTAAAAATAGGACATATGGGGTACTTGTGACTAATCCATGGGCCGGGGTATCTTAGTAGTTAATTAAGTAGGATCAAGTGCCCCGGCGTACTTGTGAATAATGCATGGCTTTTAGGGTGCCTCGGTGTCGATAAAAACCGAAATGATGAAAGCTTAGGCTTTTAGGGTGCCTCGGCGTCGAAAAACCCTCAATGATACAAGCTTAGATTTTAGGATGCCTCGGTGTCGACAAACCCTAAATGATGAGACCATGATCTTTTTCCTTGATAATAACCAACTTTTTGACCAAACTTTGTTTCTATTTAGAGAGAAACATGGCCCACAACGATGAGGCAGGGGGTTCGGGCGGCAAGTCATTCTGGGTGCTGTCCCAGGAGATGGAGGAACAACCTCACTTGTATGAGGACACCGCCTTCCCCACCGATCCTGAGACCACTGATGGTGCCGCCGAGGATGACCCCACTGATGCCACCACTGATGGTGCCGCCGAGGATGCCACCACTGATGATGGCGGCGCACGCACAGATGGCAGCCAGAAGAGGCAATGGAAGGACCGGCGCCCGACCGTGCTCCGCACCCTCAAGGAGGAAGTTACTGAAGTGGACTCCGACGGGAATCCAACGGCGCCCGCACGAATAGTCAAGGGGTACTCGCTTCAGCTCGGGTGCATTCTCCGGAGCACCGTCTCGATCAACACCGAGAACCTGAGGCATCCTGACCGAGGGAATTTGCGCAACCTCCTCTTCACGAAGCTGCACGAACGATACAAGTTCCCCGCTGAATTTGAAAACACAAGCCTCAAAGGGAATAAAGTGAACAATGCTGCCCTCACGAAGATGAGCAAGGCCCTGTCTACTTGGAAAAGCAATGTGAAGAGAATGATCGAGAAAGGTGAGAGTTATGAGAAGATCAAGGAGAAAAATCCTTCGATCACCGAAGATGACTACAAGGACTTCAAGATCAATTGCTCGAGCACCGCACACTCCCAATCAAGTCAGTGGGGGAAAGAAATGCGGGAGCTGAACTTAGGGGAACACACACTCGGTCCCGGCGGTTATAGAGTGGCGGAACCTATATGGGACAAGGAGGAGGCGGACCGTGCCGAGCAAGGCCTACCGCCCCTCTTCGATAAATACGGTGACAAGCAGACCAGGAACTATGTCAGGGCCCGGTACAAGAAGGACCCGAAAACAAAGGAGCTTACCACGGATCCGAAGACCAGGGCGCTTGAGCTTGTTCTGGTAAGGAATACACCCCCGCGTAATTAGCTCCATATGGTTGCATTCTAATTAATGAAGCCAAATTTCTAAATGGTTCACATTCCTTCCGCAGGCGACAGAAAGCAGTAGCGCGGGTTCGACTAAGAGCAACCCTTGGGACACCACTCTAAATAGGGCGTTGAATGTAATGAAGAGCAAGGATAAGCTCAGTAAGCCGACGTCAGCTGGTCGTGTGGCCGGCAAAGGCTTGTCGACAAAATGGGGGTCATACTATAACACTGGTGGACGAAAGGAGAAAAAGACCAGCTCGGAAAGCCAGGCGCGCGAGGTTCAAGAACTCAGGGCATAGGTGGCGCGGATTCCGGAGATTGTCCAAGAGCAAGTGGAACAACAAGTCGGAAGGACGATCACCGCCATTGTGCCTACCTTGATCCAGGGGATTACTTCGTGGATTGCGGGCGGCCAACAGGGGCCGCCCCCGATTCCTAGCTTCACGGCCAGCAACTCGCAGAACGCGATGGCGGGGCCATTGGGGTCTCCGGCGGAGGCGGCATTGGTGTCTCCGACGCCGGCACGGGAGCTTAATGCACCCGGGTGTACGCCGGCCGGCACCTCTGCAGCAAGCGGCCCCTCCGTCAACTGCACGCCCGCCGTTGGCGGTGCCTCGACATTAGCCGAGCTCGACGCCATCATCACGGTAACTAATTAAGCCTCTCTCGGCCGAGGACTTCATCTCCTTGCCTTTGACTGGGCATCCCTGACGCCCTACATGTTTTCGCAGGGCGCCGCCGACGTTCCGTGCACTCTCCTGCACTTCGTGAACAATGAGTTGGTCGATGTCGCCAAGGGCAAAATCGTTCAACCGGGCAACCCCTTGTTCCACGGTACGCAGATGCCACCCAACTTGTTTAGGGTTCAACTGGTTCGGGTGCTGCCAGGCTGCGATGAGTTGCTACCTCCGATTCGACCCGTCGGGGCCGACGATGATGACGTGATGACCCTCAGCGCCTGCCTGATCGGCTGGCCCCTGCTTTGGCCGAAGAGCCAGATTCGTTTGGGGGCGGGGGACACCACCCCAAAGACAACACCGCCAGTCGTGCCGGCGCCAAGTCGGCCCCATGGCAAGACCGCCGCAACGGTGCCGGACATCCCTATGCCACTGGATCCAAACATGCATATGGCACAGGATCAGAACGACGACGACGGCGATACATTTGTCAACGTCGATCGGTACTTTGCCGAGCATGGGTACGATGGCGACTTCATGGGGCCTGCTTCTCAAGAACCCAACCCAACAAAAGACGTGCGCGATGTAGCTGGTACCGCGGGGAAGCTAAGTTGCAACAGGCATCGTCTGCCGTTCAGCTCTCAGGAGACGCCTCCAGCTGCCGACTTCACCGAGCCTCAGATAGGCGAGGTGCGAAATATTCTCAGCCCCAACACACTCAAGAAGGCGGTCTGTGAGCAGAACTCGGTCCCATTACAGGAGAAGAAGAAGGCACGCAAAAGAAAGACAAACAAGGGTGCGGGCCAGCCGGCAACGAGTACGATCCGTGCTCAGGACGGGCCACCTTCACCTGAGGATTTAATGAGGAGGGTGCATGTGGCCGGTAGGCCGATGCTACCGAGAAATATGCTCGATGTTGCAACCGGTTCTATGCGGAGTCTGCATGACAGTGTTCTTGCTTTGGAGAAGCGGCGTCTCAGAGAGAAGGATGTGGCATACCCGGTTTTCGTGGCCAAGGTGCCAGAGGGCAAGGGCTTTGTGGATAACTCCATCGGGGGTACGATCGTCCTGCAGTTTGATGACATCCACGCTA
The DNA here is from genome assembly GCF_018294505.1 of Triticum aestivum. Taxonomy (NCBI): domain Eukaryota; kingdom Viridiplantae; phylum Streptophyta; class Magnoliopsida; order Poales; family Poaceae; genus Triticum; species Triticum aestivum. The sequence goes on along the minus strand of NC_057797.1, from coordinate 21,341,238 downwards.
TGTTGAACCTTCATCCGCTGCACTACACCTTCGTTCGGCTATTTTCGCTGAGTATGGAGATGCGGATCATTCGCGACAAGACCCCGGACATCGTGATAGTCGACCCCTTCTACATGCGTGCCAAGATCTTGGGCAGCGCTGGGGACCGGCAAGTCGCGAGTTCTTACCTCGAAGGCGTCATTCTGGCAAACCCAGATAAGGATAACTTCCTCGTGCCTTACTTTCCCGAGTAAGTCCTCCCCTCAACCGCCCCTTAACATACGAATTCTTAGATTTCGATCGTTTTTCTTTTAACATTCCGTGTTTTCTGCAGTGACACACATTGCACGCTCATCCTCCTAAGCCCCAAATATTCCATGGCCACGTATTTCGACCCGGACCGTCAGTCGAACGTAGACTACACAAATGTCAAGAAGGTTCTTGATGATGTTCTCCCCGGCTACGCCCAATCTGGAGGCACCTTCAACAGGCCTATTCGTAAGTACGGCAAGCACGTGTTCTCCCACAATACGACGTTCTACTGCGTCAAGCAGCCGACTGGCGGTCAGAAGGGTGCCTACTACGCCATCCATCACATGCGGGCGATCGCACGGGACCATCATCAATTTCTGCTACCGAGTAAACTCAAAGATTGGGCCGCGAGCGTGTCGGCAATCCAGGACGCGGACATCAGACAAGAATTCTTTCGCATCCAGTCGGAGTTTGCGGAAATCATCCATCAAGATGTCCTTCGTACCTCGGGGCAGTTCTACCTCAAAAATCAACCGTGCAACAGTGAGATAGACGGAATGCTACAAATGCAGGCTGACAACGCCCGTAATTTCATGACTCCCACGATAGACGACGGCTTCATCCATGCTCCGGTCCCTTGAGTCGAGAGTCGCTCCTTGTAATTAAACTTTAATGAACTTGTAGTATGTCTCTTTGGTTTCGAGAGTCGTTAAACTTAGATGTAATCGATGCTATTAATGTCTTGCTTTTCTCTTCCGATCGTTCTGTTGCATACTTATATATTGCTTATGTATTGTTTGTGAATTGGTACTAACGTTTGGCTAGTGCATAGCGATGCCATCGTATGTCGTCTACAAGGGTAAGGTTCCCGGAGTCTACGACGACTGGGAGGAGTGTCGGAGACAGGTTCACCGATTCAGCGGAAACAGTTACAAAGGGTACACCACTAGGGCCGAGGCCGAATCTAGATACGCCCGCTATCTAGCGGGAGAGGGGAGGGAGCGTTGGAGGAACCGGATGAAGACGAGTTCCATCGTGATGATGCTCATCGTGATGACCGCAACTCTCTTCTATGTGATGGTAGTTTAGATGATCGATATCGACTTGTAATGTGAAGACAAACTCGTTACTCGCGGTCTCGAGACTTGTAATATAATGTTCTATCTTTGTTCGGTCTTTTCAATTCGGAGACTAATATGATGAATTGTATTCGGAGACTAATATGATGAATTGTATTCGGAGACTAATATGATGAATTGTATTCGGAGACTAATCTTTTATTGTATTCGATGAATCTGTTGTTGATGTGTGCTGTTTATATTTTGTCCAATTATACATTTTGTAACCTGTGCAAAAAAACAGAAAACTAAAAAATAAAAAAAACCTAATATTCATACTAATGGCGCATCACATAAAAGTGCTCCATTAGTATTCCAGAGGATACTAATGGCGCATCCCTAAGTAGTGCGCCATTAGTATGCCTAGGTTACTAATGACGCATCACCCAGTGGTGCGCCATTAGTATACCAAAGCACCTGGCTATACATGGCGCTGGTAGGCATACTAATGGCGCACCGTGCCCCATACTAATGGCGCACACATGGTGCGCCATTAGTATACCAGATACTAATGGCGCACCAGTGGTGCGCCATTAGTAAATATTACTAATGGCGTGCTACTAATGGCGCACCACTAATGCGCCATTAATGGCCAAATTAGGTGCGCCATTAGTAGCCCTTTTTCTAGTAGTGTTGAGACATGTTTACGGAGGTGTGTACACGATTGGAGGCTACGGCGGGGGATACTTTTACCCAACATGAGTGGCAGCATGATCTTAGGATTGGGCCCCCTCCGTTTTAGGCGTTATACGGACCCTTTCTTTTTGTATTTCGCCTTTTTATTTTTCATTTGTGTGAGAAGACCTTATTTGGCTGTGTGCATCTTAGTAATGCAGAGGCCGGGTGTAATTCTTAAATCTTTTAAGTAATAAAGCGCCCTTTTTCGAAAAAGATGGAAATGGACGTCCACGAGTGAGTACTCGGCGGCGTCCGATTGCATAATGCAGTTCCAGAGCTCAATCCCAACCAATGACAAATCTTTGATCTGAAGTGCAAAGACGGCCCCGAGAGCCTAGGCGTTTGCTTGGGTCCTATTGAGAGGGAAGTGCCTGACGGCTGATAACTTGGCCAGGCGATAGATTCCTTACGACCAGCTCTGCCCGGTATACCGCTACGAGCCGGAAACAACGCTGCATCTGATCGCAAGCTGCACCTTCTAGGCGCAAGGTTTGGACATCAATGGCAAACATGCTTGGGCTTCCATTTGCTGCAACTGACATGAAAATCAATGGGCGTCTCAGAGATAGATTTAGGAGGCAGCTGATCAACTCCCTCCTGTGATGCAACAGACCCACGTGGCGAGCTACATGCCTGCTCGTCTACTGGTGCCTCTGGGAGGAGCGAAACACACAAATCTTCGAGGGCAAAGTCTATGGTGTGAACCAAGTGGTTACCAGGATGTCTGACTAGGCGCAATGCGGGCTATTCGATGGACTGTCACTCACTAGTGCAGAAACGGGCAATAGCACCGGTTCGTAAGGCCCTTTAGTGCCGGTTCCATAACCGGCACTAAAGTGTGGGCACTAAAGCCCCCCCCCTCCCCTTTAGTACCGGTTCAGCACGAACCGGTGCTGAAGGGCAACCACGTGGCACTAAGTAAACCACACCTACATATGCAAACTAAGTGTTATTTTTTACCTCAAATTGCATATAAATCAAATACTAGCACGTATATATATTTCCTCCAAAATTACTAAACTCACAAATTAATCACTATATAAAGCATTGCAAGAGTTAATCTAGCAACGAGAGATGAAAGGACAAAGTTGCTAACCTTTGTGATCATTTGAATGGATGGGGGCCTTCAAATCTTGACAAATTTTGGGCAAAATGTGTGATGAGCTCGAGAGGAAGAGGGGAAGAACAGAGAGGAGAGGGGAAAGGGGAAGAACAGAGCGAGCTCAGGTGGACGAAGGGTTTATGTAGGACGACCTTTAGTACCGGTTCGTGCCAAGAACCGGTACTAAAGGGGCTGGAGGGGCCCCAGTCTGACAACATCCTGCCACCACTCTCATTAGTACCGGTTCGTGGCACGAACCGGTGCTAAAGGTTCGCCACGAACCGGTACTAATGAAAGCGGTCCGGGTAGCCTTTGGAACCGGCACTAATGTATACATTAGTGCCGGCTCAAATACAAACCGGCACTAATGTGCTTCACGTTTGACCCTTTTTCTACTAGTGACTGATGAGCAAATCCTTCGCCACGCCATGAAGTGCTTGGCTAACCCGCTGTACCTATGCATGGCCGCTCTAGCCAAGCTCTGTGTTTGTGTGTGAGTTGTGCGTAAACAGTATGTGAATATATTATAATGAGTTTAACCTTCCTTCTTCATCAATGAGAATGAACAACTAACTGTTTTTCGTCCAAAAATAGATTGTATCTAGAATAAAATATGAGGATGGGTGGAGAAAACAATGTGGATAAGGATTTTCTGATTAAGTCAGTGGCACAAGATATACTAGTGTATTCAATATCTTGTTTCAAGTTGCATCAGGGTCTATGTGAGCACTTAACAATGACCATTAGAGTTTTTGTGGGGAAGTAAGCAAGGCCAGAGAAAACCGTGTTGGATGCCATGGGATAAGATGATCATGTCGCGGTATATGGTAGGCCTTGGTTTCAGAGATTTTTAAAGAAAAAATTGGCTCTTCTAGCTAGGCAGGGCGTGGAAAGTTTTGGAAAATACGAAATCTTTGAGTGCACGAATTTCAAAGGTAGTATACTTCCTAGGTATGGCATTTGATTATTGAAGGGAAGGCTATCTTGAAATAGGGGCTTGTGGCGCGCATTTGGAATGGCATGTCTACCGCAATATGGAATACCAACTGCTCCGTAGATTAGAGATGATGAGCCCCATCGTCCGTTGTGTTGCTAATCCGCCCCTTCTAGTCTCACGGTTGATTGATAGTGCAATCTCATTGGAACAGAGATATGATTGAGGGAATTATTCTACCTTGTGATGCAACCATGATATTACAAATTCACATATGCTTGAGAAATATTGATGATTATTGACCCTCGAAATTTGAAAAAAAATAGGAGCTTTTAGAGTGAGGTCGTCGGAACGATCGTGGAAAGCAACAAAGAGAGGATTCACTAGACGAGAGGGCATGATGTTCAAATAGTTCAACAGACGAGAAGGCATGGGTGAAGCTATGGAAAACCTATGTTCTGGCAAAACTAAAGATGTTCCTCTAGAGACTTTCCCAATAGTCCGTGCCAACATAAGATGTATGCATGCGCAGGAAGATGTCAAGCTCTTGAACTTGTGCGGTATGTGGAATGGAAGATTCATGTCGTCATAGCCTTGTCTAGTGTACGATGGAGCGGTGTGTTTGGGCATTGGTGGACCAGGACTTGATGGAGCACCTGATAGCTACCACTGAACCCAACACCAAAAGTTGGTTATTTTCCATGATAGAGAGGTATTACCGCATGATATCTATAAGGTTGACAATTATGCTTTGGGCTATTTAGACGAAATGGAGAAAAATTATTCAGGAAGGGATCAACCAAAGCCCTATGTCTACCCATCTTTTTGTCACTCAACTCATTTATGAGCTGGGCGAGCTTCATCCGCATAGAACAAATCAAGGAGCAGTAGTGGTCCCTCGAAACAACTCAGTCGAGAATTTGATTCCACCAGTCGATGGGCAGGTGAAAATTAATCTGGGGGCTACAATGCTTGTGGTGGTGACTTGGGTACTGTGGCGGCCGTTTGCAAGGATCAACAGGGCATGTACCTGGGATCTTGTGTCTTTATCATTCAAGGTCTGTCTGATCCTTTGAGTCCTGAAAGAATTGCTTGTCGTGAAGCACTCTCTCATGTCGAAGATTTGTGTCTTCAAAATCTCTTTATTGCTTCAGATTGTAAGGGCATCTCCAGCCGTTGGCCCCCCCAGGACGCATAAAAATCGTCCCCTGGGGGCGAGCCGGCGATACACTCGGCGCTGGGGGCGGTTTTGCGCCCAGTCGTCGCCCCAGCTCGCCCCCAGGCGCCGAAATTGGCCCACTTCGCGGCCCAATTTCGACGAATAAACGGCCCATATGGGCGAGAATAGGCCCATATTCGGCGTGGTTTCGCCGTGTCTCGGCGTTCAATTATCAACACAATTATTTCTTATCACATATTTCATCACAGAAAAATCAAATACTTCAACAAAATAGTTCAATACAAATTATATAGTTCAACAAATAAAAACTCGTATTTCATCACACGGCGTCCCCCTTGAGCCTCCATAGGTGCTCAATCAGATCTTTCTGCAGTTGCTGATGCACCTGTGGGTCTCGGATCTCCTGACGCATACTGAGATAGGTAGTCCAAGTTCCCGGTAGCTGGTGATCAACTTCAGCTAGAGGACCATGCCTGTAGTATGGTTCAGTGTCAAACACTGGGTCTTCTTGCTCGCTCTCGATGATCATGTTGTGCAAGATGACACAGCAAGACATGATCTCCCACATTTGATCTTTCGACCAGGTCTGAGCGGGGTACCGAACAACAGCGAATCGAGATTGGAGCACACCAAATGCCCGCTCGACATCCTTCCTGCAAGCCTCCTGAAGCTTCGCAAACCAGGCGTTCTTGCCTCCTGCCACAGGGTTTGAGATCGACTTCACAAATGTCGACCATCTCGGATAGATGCCATCTGCTAGGTAGTACCCCTTATTGTATTGGTGCCCATTGATCTCGAAGTTCACCGGAGGAGAATGGCCCTCAACGAGCTTAGCAAAAACAGGAGAGCACTGCAGCACATTGATGTCATTGTGAGTTCCTGGCATACCAAAGAAGGAGTGCCAAATCCAGACGTCCTCTGTGGCTACCGCCTCAAGCACCACACTGCAACCGCCTTTGGCGCCTTTGTATATCCCCTGCCAACCAAATGGGCAGTTCTTCCATTTCCAATGCATGTAGTCGATGCTTCCAAACATCCCAGGAAATCCTCTTGCTGCATTCTGGGCTAGGATCCGAGCGGTGTCTTCCGCATTGGGTGTTCTCAAGTATTGTGGCCCAAACACTGCCACCACTGCCCGACAGAACTTGTAGAAACACTCTATGCTGGTGGACTCGGCCATGCGCCCATAGTCGTCGAGTGAATCACTGGAAGCTCCATATGCAAGCATCCTCATCGCTGTCGTGCACTTCTGGATGGAGGTGAATCCAAGAGCGCCAGTGCAATCCATCTTGCACTTGAAGTAGTTGTCGAACTCCCAGATGGAATTCACAATCCTGAGGAAGAGCTTTCGGCTCATCCCATAACGGCACCGAAATGTTTTCTCGCCATGAAGTGGAGCATCGGCGAAGTAGTCGGAGTAGAGCATGCAGTAGCCTTGCAGACGATGCCGGTTCTTTGCTTTCCCCCGCCCCGGCGCCGAGCCACCTCGCCGCGGCTTTTCAGTGCTCGCCAGCAGCTGGGCGAGGGCGGCGAGCACCATCAGATGCTCTTCTTCCTGGACGTCGGCCGCGGCTTCCTCCTCAAGCAGGGCGGCGAGCTCTTCCTCCTCATCAGAGTCCATCGCCGAGACAGGCAAAACGTCGAGCACCTTGCGCTCGGTGGCCGTGTACCCGCCGTTAAACCGCGCCTCCGCGGCCGGAAACGGCGGCCGGAAACAACCAGCTGCTGTGGGAGGGGATGCCGCGGCGAAGCGCTGCTATTTTCCGGCGGGAATGGCTATCTAGCGGAGTAGGGCGGCGGCCGTCGCCGGGATATAGCTAGTGCTGGCCGGGGGCGCGGGGGGTGCGACGCGAGTCGGGGGAGGAAAACCTTGACTTTTCCCCTGTCGGTGTGGGCCAGGCGCGCTTTTCCCTAGCGCCGGAGCCCCCAACGGCTCCCCAGCACGCCGGGTTCGGGCTGTGACCGCCGGGCGGAAAAAACGTCCGAACCGGCGATTTTCGGCGTCTTTGGGGCGCGACTGGGCGTTTTTTCGGCGCCGGCGCCGAAAAAGTGGCCTGGGGGGGCCTGTTGGGGGTGCGGCTGGAGATGCCCTAAGACCATGGTAAATAATATCCATGAATCCTCTAGAGGTTGCTATGGTTGAGTGGTCAAGGAAATTAGATCATTGAAGAGTACTTTTATTTCTTGTGATTTTGTTCATGTGACTAGGAGCTCGAATTGAGGCTCATAATCTAGCTAGGAATGCTTTAACTTTGGATCTTGTGTGGTTGGGGCTGCCTCACGATCCTAATGTATTTTTTTATCTTTACCATTTGATTAATAAAGCCTATCAAGTTTATCAAAAAAGGTTGTCGTGCACAACGCGCATACATGAAAACGCCTCCACGCGATGCTCTTGGACTCCACACTTCGTACGCTGCTGCTGCTGCCGCTGTGATTCGTATGAGCCGCCGCCAGACGATGTAGTCTGATCTCGCCGAGATTGCCAACTCAACATTGGTTGTGACGTCCCTTCTGATTGCTCCCAGACGCTCAACCCTCTAAATCAGCCAAACAACAGCTCAAACAATCTAACTCTGATACCACCTGTTAAAATTAATTCAAGTTTCGCAGTTGATCCACCGAGGAACAAGCAATCATAGATTGATGATGACACGGAGATTTGTTAACGTGTTTCAGCAAACTCGCCTACTCCCTGGGCCAATGACTACCACTAGTAGGAAAAGAGGCTTCCATACGCCCCCATTAGTCCCCAAAATAATAGAACCGGGACTAAAGGGGTCTTTAGTCGCGGTTCGGGAGGAGACCCGCGACCAACTATCTGGGCCCAGCGCGCTCGGTTGACAGCTGGCGGACGGGAGGGGCTTTAGTCCCGGTTGGCCTGGCCAACCGGGACTAAAGGTCCTCAGGCTGGCCCGAAGGCCTTTAGTCGCGGTTGGCCAGGCCAACCGGGATTAAAGGTTAGACCTTTAGTCCCG
>NC_057797.1:21318542-21332124 GCF_018294505.1 Triticum aestivum | reverse complement strand
GTTTTAGAAAAAACAAAAGAAAATTATGGAAATGTCAAAAAAATAAAATAAAATAAGTTTTCCATGTGATATGTGGTCTAGTTGTTGGGAAAATTAACAAATATGAATTTCGACTTTATTTGCAAAATCTCTCTGGAAATTCTTAAAATTGGCATAACTTTTGCATACGAACTTGGATGAAAAAGTTTTTTATATGAAAAATCATCTACTCGAAAAGTTACATCCGAATTTAACCGGGGGAACCCCGTTAAACATTTTTAGAATCCCCAAAAACCTAATAGAAAAAAAGATATGGGGCTTTTAAGTTCTGCAGAGGCAAAAAAATTCAAAAAATTTCAAATTGTGGTCAAACTGTGGTCAAATAATGGTCAAACTAATTATTCTAGAATTTTAGTGTTACTAAATAATTATTTCAGTTTTTTTAAATTTTGGTCAAATCTGGTCAAACTGTGGTCAAAAAATGGTCAAACTAATTATTCCAGGAATATTAGTGTTACTAAATAATTACTGTTTTTTAAAAACAATAGTTTCAAACTCAAACAGTGAAATGTGTCACTTCATGCTCAAGCTAAATACCTGAGGGTTAATAGAATTGACATCCTACTATTGTCAGGAAAACAACAAGTGCAGACTTGGAAACGAGGGAGAATAGAACCCGGAAGTTAAGCGTGCTCAGGCTGGGGGAGTGGGAGGATGGGTGACCGTTCGTGAAGTTAGATGATTTGGAATGATGAGGGGTGATTAGAGATTAGAGGATAAATTGAGGGGTGGTGATTAGAGATCAGAGGTTAAAATAATTTAGAAATTTGAAAATAAAAAAAAATGTAAAAATTCGCAAAAAAATTTAAACCCGCGGAGGAGGCCTTTAGTCACGGTTAGCCACGAGAACCGGGACTAAAGGACGGGCCTTTAGTCCCGGTTAGCCACGAGAACCGGGACTAAAGCCTTTAGTTGCGGTTCGTAAGAGGCGCGACTAAAGGGGGGGTCTTTAGTCGCGCATATTTAGTCCCGGTTGCACAGCCGGGACTAAAGGCCTTTGCGAACCGGGACTAAAGGCCTTTTTTCTACCAGTGTACGGCGCTTCTTCCTGAGATAACGCAACACCGGCCACCCAGGACCAACACATGACGTTGGCTCCCCCTGCATATGCTTGGCACTATCTAGCTTTCATGGGTTTCAACATGGGGTGCCCCTCGTTGTATAAGAGGCCAATGATACAACGTGTCCGACTCCAATACTACACGTATCCTACCCACACTATAACACCAAGTCAAAATGTTATCTGACTCGTACTATATGTGTGTGATGTAGTGGTGGCGGGAGGAAGCGATTATGCAGATGTCTAGTACTCTAGCCCATTATCTCTCCTACTTAAAAAACCAGTAAGTTTATGTTACCTCCTCTTTTACTTTATGCATACGTATGTGTCCCATCCTGCTCTTCTTTTCATATTTTTCTCTCATTTTTGTTTTCTTCACTGGTTTTCCCTGGAAACTGCCTCAACTGTTCCGTTTATTATTGACTTACCAAATAAAATTATGGTTTTATAAGCCTATAAAAGCTGACTAGATTAATTCTATTTATCTATGTAATCATATTAACATTAAAATAGTAGATAAATCATAGGTTAGTCTCCTAGAATATTTTGTGCCCTGATGCAAAGCACGGGCAATTAGCTAGTTCTCCTCAGAAATTCTAATTGGTACCTAGGAATAGGATGAATAGTGGTGCCTCTAACAGAGGCAATTGCCTCATGCTTCGAATTAAAATTGCAATACTCCTACTGATAATAAACCTACAATTTCAAATAATTTATCTTCTAAAGTGTTCATCTAATTAGCAATCCACCGTTATTTTGTGTTGAGATGGACTTTAAGACAAGATATCATCTTATTTTGTTCCAATGAAAAAGGTTCAACCTCCACCAACTACCAGATTATGGTATGACAGCTAGGGCGTGTTTGGTTGCAGTAGTGAATAATAGCTGCATTGCATACACATCTCAACCCAGCCTGGCTGAGCAAAAACAACCCCAAATGTGTCATCTGCAAGTTGTTTGATTGTCTGCATCTAGGGTCCCTGCATTAGGTAATATGCAAGTGCACTTTGGAGGCGAAAAGGTGATGATGCGGATGATGATAACATTGGAAAGGAGAAGGATGATTACATGGATACCTCCGAGCATGTTGCTCTCCCCTCCAACATGCAGTCATCTAGTTCGGCTAATGCTAAGGATGTTCACATGACTCAAGTGCATCAGCGTGGGCTAGCGAGCGTTGTTTCTCCGACTGAACAGAGGGCCGACCCTGTGGTCTTGGCGGTGACTCATCCTTCCATGCTACCACTTTTGTCCGCAGGTATTGTGACCTCCCACGCTGCTAATGGTGAGCCTCACATGCTCGGGTGCACACACCAACGTTGGTGTTCTGCATGGTAATGCATGCATGGACGGATTGACGCTGGGTTAGCTTACTCCTTCTGGTGCGGAGCCAGTGAAGGCGGGATCAGCTAGGGCCCCTTCGGCTTTTATGCCGAGGCAGATGGTGTCGACCCTGACTGGTCACACGGTGACTGCGTCGGCCACCAAGCCGCCCCGGACTTGGCAGACACTACCAGAAAAACTTGTGTTGCCGATGGCCAAATCTATGCCGACGGCCCCCGTCGGCATAGATGGGCATACCCCGACGGCCCAGCTAAAGCCGTCGGCGTAGAAAGGCCGTCGGTGTATGACCCTCTATGCCGACGGGGGCCGTCGGCGTTGCTTCGAATATACCTACGGCGGCTGTCGGCATAGGTGTGCCACGTGCCGACCAGTCGTTGGGCAAACTTGACGGCGGCCGCCGTTAGGCGTGAACGTTGCCGACGGCCAGGGCCGTCGGCATAGTTGTACGTCCCCCGTCGGGAAAGCAACTATGCCGACGGCTTTTCTATGCCAACGGCCTCCCTGCCTATGCCGGCGTATATGTTGCCGACGGCCCTATGCCGACGGGGGCCGTCGGCATAGGTCTGTCCCGACAGGACTCAGGGCCTGGCCGTCGGCATAGGGGGCGATTCCGGTAGTGGGACTCCGTGGCCATCGCGCCGCGGACATTTCGGACAATTCGACGACTGCTACCACTGAAGTAGTGGTTTCCTCGGCGACCGCGGATCCCTCGTCGACGACTATCACGGACATTGCGGACCCCTCGGCACCCGCGACCGTGGACATGGCGGATCCCTTGGCGGCCGCGATAGCACACTCGACGTCTGTGTCTCCTTCTTCACTGACAGCGGCGTCTTCACGCATGACTCCATCTAAGACTGTCGGGGAGGGGATTGCTACTCCACCCTCATCCCCTCCTCCGGCAACGAATCTTGTGCGACTACCTTCATCGGGTGTGACACCTACCCGCCGAAGTAATTGGCATAAGGTTGCCGACGATGGGAGGATGGATACTAATGAGGACTCCTTGGCCACGGCTGTGCGGCGTAAAGAAGCCCAGTACCTAGACAGCCAAGGTATTATGTCGTCACCCAAATCCTTTTTATCTTTTTTTTTGCTACAACCATCGTTTCTAAGTTGAATAATGTTCGTGTTAGTCTAGGAAATAATGAGAAGGATATTTTTGTTTCGACAAACGCTTTGAGACATTTGGAATACGACCTGTTAAAGGTTACTCCACGAGTTTCTAACAAGTCTTTGTCTCACATCTAGATGAGGAGGAGCTGCACGGCACATGGTCAGCTACTCTCTCGTTTAGTTGGACAGGTTTTGGATGTGGGCCTAGATGAACCCGGACTTAGTTCATAGATTGAGTTTACAGCTTCCGGACGTAAATCAAAGGCCTCCCGTTCCAAAAAAGGCGGCAAACCCTCAAAGAGGGCGAAGTTTTCTTAATCTTCTATTTTTTCCTCATGAATGGCATGTTTTTAATAGCAGAGGTCTTGGTGACTTGGCTAAACATCTATACATTGCGGAATGTAATAGCGAATACAATTTAGACTTTTTGGCTATCTCTGAGACGGGGGAGACGTGATTTCTCAGTAAGTCTGCTTAACCGTCTTTCTTGCGGGATATACTTCACTTGGATTTCACGACCGCCTAGAGGTCGTTCTGGTGGCATTTTACTTGGCGTAAACACAGGGACTATGGATGTTTTGGCTAATTCGGATGGTGAGTTTCATATTAAACTCCATATTCGCAACAAGGCCGACAACTTCACATGGACTCTCGTCGCCGTGTGTGGTGCAGCCCAGGATGAGTTCAAGGCCGAGTTCCTCCTTGAATTGGTTAATCTGGAGAAAGATAATCCATATCCCATTCTTATTGGTGGTGACTTCAGTTTGCTTCGATTTGCAAATGAGAAAAGCCATGGCAGGTTTGACGATCATTGGCCTTTCCTTTTCAACGTTGTCATTGACTGTCTAGACCTACGAGAGATTTCCATGATTGGAAGACAATTCACTTGGGCAAAAAGTCTTCCGGAACCGACATATGAGAAACTAGATCGTGTTTTAATGGATACCGACTGGGAATCCAAATTTCCAATGGTGTCTGTTCGTGCTCTACCTCATATCGAGGCTATATCAGACCACGCACCCATTCTCCTAACTACAGATTTGCCACGACACAACATAGATGCAAGTTCAAGTTCGAACTTGGGTGGTTGCTTCGAGATGGCTTCCATGACATGGTCAAGGAGGTGTGGGAGAAACCGGTGGCCGGGCCTACCCCAATTCACAAATGGAATAACAAAATGTGTGCATTACGTAAATTTCTTGGTGGTTAGGCTAGGCATACGGTGGGTATCCTCAGAAAGGTGAAGCTTCGCCTTTCATCTATCATTGATGAATTAAAAGCTTTGGCAGAGGTTAGACCTCTATCTGAGTGAAATCGAGATCAAAAGTCATTCGAATACACAGATAGCTATCATGTTGCGTGAAGAGGAACTCAAATGGTATCAACATTCTAACTCTCAGTTAATCCTGAAAGGTGATGCGAATAGTAGATATTTCCATGGAGTCGCCAATGGCAGACACTGGAAGAAAATTATTCATTCCCTACAACAGGATGAGGGCACAATTGAGGGTCATGAGCAACTTAAATCTTATATCATTAATTAATCTAAAAAATTGTTCGAAGCCCCAGAGGAAGGAAAATTCTCGATGGATGAGTCCTGAACAAATGACATCCCCCGGGTCTCTGATGAGGAAAACAGCCTTCTAACAGCCCCATACTCCAAGGAGGAAGTTAGAAATGCGGTTTTCCTAATGGAGCACAACAAAGCCCCGGGTCCGGATGGTTTTCCCGCCGACTTCTATAAGCGCTTTGGGGAAGTCATCAAACCGGATCTCCTACTTTTGTTTAGCGACTTACATGCTGGCCAACTAGATCGCTTAAACTTCGGTGAGATTATTTTATTACCTAAGGTTAATGAGGCTGAAAGGATACAACAATATAGACCTATTTGCCTCCTTAATGTTAACTTTAAAATATTCACGAAAGTTGCGACTATTAGGCTAAATTCGGTTGCTGAACATGTGGTTCGTCCTTCACAGACAACTTTTATGCAAGGTAGCCACATCCTTGATGGTGTTGTTATAACAGTCCATGAATTACACCGAAAAAAGTTGAATGGAGTGGTTCTCAAAATAGACTTTGAAAAGGCATATGACAAAGTCAAGTGACCCTTTCTTCAACAGCCTCTCGGAATGAAAGGATTTTCTGCAGAGTGGCGCACTATGATCCATAGCTTCGTTTCTGGAGGTAGTGTTGCCATTAAGGTCAATGATGACATTGGGCACTATTTCCAAACGAAGAAGGGTTTGCGACAAGGCGACTCGGTATCGCCCATGCTATTCAATATAGTGGCGGATATGCTTGCGATCATGATTGAGCGTGCCAAGGTTGATGGCCAAATTGAAGGGGTAGTAAATCATCTCGTTGATGGTGGTCTCTCTATACTTCAATATGACGATGATACGATTCTCTTCATGGATCATGACCTCGAGAAAATGAGAAATCTGAAACTAATTCTATCAGCATTTGAGCAACTCTCAGTCTTAAGATCAATTTTCGCGAGGCTCAAGACGAGGCCCACCTATACACTGAACTATTTGGATACGGGTTGGGCCAGTTTCCAATCATATATTTGGGGATACCGATACATTATCGGAGACTCACAAATGCTGTATGGAAACACGTCGAGGAGCGACTGCAAAAACGACATAGTAGTTGGAAAGGTAAACTATTGTCTCTGGGTGGAAGGTTGGTCCTCATAAATTCAGTACTTAGTAATATGGTTCTATGTATGATTTCCTTCTTCCAGTTGCCGAAAGGAGTTTTACATAGATTGGATTATTTCCGATCAAGATTCTTTTGGCAAGGAGATAGCGAGAGAAAGAAATATCGACTGGCCAAATGGAGTGTGGTTTGCCGTCCCAAAGAACAAGACGGGTTGGGTATTCATGACCTTGAGGTTAAGAATAAGGCCCTCCTCACCAAATGTTTGTTTAAATTTCTGACAGAAGAAGGTGTATGGCAAACCCTCCTAAGGAGGAAATATGTGGGCTGGGATTCTCACTTTTGGGCGGGTCTAATGGCTACGAAGAAATATTTCTTCTGGTATGAATCCTTCTCGATTAAGGACATCTCGGAAATTAGATTCTGGGAGGACAGGTGGCTAGGGAATGCCACACTTCGGGACAATATCCGGCTCTATACAACATTGTGCGCCACAAGGGTGATACTATCGCCACGGTAATGGAATCATTTCCGCCAAATGTGACGTTCAGAAGAGATTTAATTGGACCCAAACTCCAATCGTGTAACGTCCTGCTCCAGCGGTTATCCACGGTGCACCTGTCACATGGGTCTGATATATTTCGATGGAACCTTCATGGGAATGGAAATTCTCAGTGGTTTCTATGTATAGAGCGTTAATCCAGTCTGATGTGCCAGTTGATAATAATAAGAAGATCTGAAAGATGAAGATAACTCTTAAGAATAAAATCTTTGCATGGTATCTTCGTCGCGGAGTCATTCTTACTAAAGATAACCTTATTAAGAGGAATTGGCATGAAAGTCCGCAATGTGTCTTTTGTCACCATGATGAGACAATAACACATTTATTCTTCCAATGCAAATTGGCTCATTCTATATGGCCGGTCATCCAAATAGCTTCTGACTTGTATCCTCCTTGTAGTGTTGCTAATGTATTTGGCAACTGGTTACATGAGATTGGTCACAGGTTTAGAACTTTTCTCAGGGTGTGAGCGCTTGCCGTTATTTGGTCGCTTTGGTTATGTAGAAATGATAAGGTTTTTAACGATAAAAGTACTTCTCTAATGCAGATTATCTACAGATGTACCGGGACTCTTCGTTTATAGTCCTTTCTATAACGCGTGGAGAATTGAGACATGTTTACGGAGGTGTGTACACGATTGGAGGCTACGGCGGGGGATACTTTTACCCAACATGAGTGGCAGCATGATCTTAGGATTGGGCCCCCTCCGTTTTAGGCGTTATACGGACTCTTTCTTTTTGTATTTCGCCTTTTTATTTTTCATTTGTGTGAGAAGACCTTATTTGGCTGTGTGCATCTTAGTAATGCAGAGGCCGGGTGTAATTCTTAAATCTTTTAAGTAATAAAGCGCCCTTTTTCGAAAAAGATGGAAATGGACGTCCACGAGTGAGTACTCGGCGGCGTCCGATTGCATAATGCAGTTCCAGAGCTCAATCCCAACCAATGACAAATCTCTGATCTGAAGTGCAAAGACGGCCCCGAGAGCCTAGGCGTTTGCTTGGGTCCTATTGAGAGGGAAGTGCCTGACGGCTGATAACTTGGCCAGGCGATAGATTCCTTACGACCAGCTCTGCCCGGTATACCGCTACGAGCCGGAAACAACGCTGCATCTGATCGCAAGCTGCACCTTCTAGGCGCAAGGTTTGGACATCAATGGCAAACATGCTTGGGCTTCCATTTGCTGCAACTGACATGAAAATCAATGGGCGTCTCAGAGATAGATTTAGGAGGCAGCTGATCAACTCCCTCCTGTGATGCAACAGACCCACGTGGCGAGCTACTGCCTGCTCGTCTACTGGTGCCTCTGGGAGGAGCGAAACACACAAATCTTCAAGGGCAAAGTCTACGGTGTGAACCAAGTGGTTACCAGGATGTCTGACTAGGCGCAATGCGGGCTATTCGATGGACTGTCACTCACTAGTGCAGAAACGGGCAATAGCACCGGTTCGTAAGGCCCTTTAGTGCCGGTTCCATAACCGGCACTAAAGTGTGGGCACTAAAGCCCCCCCCCTCCCCTTTAGTACCGGTTCAGCACGAACCGGTGCTGAAGGGCAACCACGTGGCACTAAGTAAACCACACCTACATATGCAAACTAAGTGTTATTTTTTACCTCAAATTGCATATAAATCAAATACTAGCACGTATATATATTTCCTCCAAAATTACTAAACTCACAAATTAATCACTATATAAAGCATTGCAAGAGTTAATCTAGCAACGAGAGATGAAAGGACAAAGTTGCTAACCTTTGTGATCATTTGAATGGATGGGGGCCTTCAAATCTTTACAAATTTTGGGCAAAATGTGTGATGAGCTCGAGAGGAAGAGGGGAAGAACAGAGAGGAGAGGGGAAAGGGGAAGAACAGAGCGAGCTCAGGTGGACGAAGGGTTTATGTAGGACGACCTTTAGTACCGGTTCGTGCCAAGAACCGGTACTAAAGGGGCTGGAGGGGCCCCAGTCTGACAACATCCTGCCACCACTCTCATTAGTACCGGTTCGTGGCACGAACCGCTGCTAAAGGTTCGCCACGAACCGGTACTAATGAAAGCGGTCCGGGTAGCCGTTGGAACCGGCACTAATGTATACATTAGTGCCGGCTCAAATACAAACCGGCACTAATGTGCTTCACGTTTGACCCTTTTTCTACTAGTGACTGATGAGCAAATCCTTCGCCACGCCATGAAGTGCTTGGCTAACCCGCTGTACCTATGCATGGCGGCTCTAGCCAAGCTCTGTGTTTGTGTGTGAGTTGTGCGTAAACAGTGTGTGAATATATTATAATGAGTTTAACCTTCCTTCTTCATCAATGAGAATGAACAACTAACTGTTTTTCGTCCAAAAATAGATTGTATCTAGAATAAAATATGAGGATGGGTGGAGAAAACAATGTGGATAAGGATTTTCTGATTAAGTCAGTGGCACAAGATATACTAGTGTATTCAATATCTTGTTTCAAGTTGCATCAGGGTCTATGTGAGCACTTAACAATGACCATTAGAGTTTTTGTGGGGAAGTAAGCAAGGCCAGAGAAAACCGTGTTGGATGCCATGGGATAAGATGATCATGTCGCGGTATATGGTAGGCCTTGGTTTCAGAGATTTTTAAAGAAAAAATTGGCTCTTCTAGCTAGGCAGGGCGTGGAAAGTTTTGGAAAATACGAAATCTTTGAGTGCACGAATTTCAAAGGTAGTATACTTCCTAGGTATGGCATTTGATTATTGAAGGGAAGGCTATCTTGAAATAGGGGCTTGTGGCGCGCATTTGGAATGGCATGTCTACCGCAATATGGAATACCAACTGCTCCATAGATTAGAGATGATGAGCCCCATCGTCTGTCGTGTTGCTAATCCGCCCCTTCTAGTCTCACGGTTGATTGATAGTGCAATTGCTCATTGGAACAGAGATATGATTGAGGGAATTATTCTACCTTGTGATGCAACCATGATATTACAAATTCACATATGCTTGAGAAATATTGATGATTATTGACCCTCGAAATTTGAAAAAAATAGGAGCTTTTAGAGTGAGGTCGTCGGAACGATCGTGGAAAGAAACAAAGAGAGGATTCGCTAGACGAGAGGGCATGATGTTCAAATAGTTCAACAGACGAGAAGGCATGGGTGAAGCTATGGAAAACCTATGTTCTGGCAAAACTAAAGATGTTCCTCTAGAGACTTTCCCAATAGTCCGTGCCAACATAAGATGTATGCATGCGCAGGAAGATGTCAAGCTCTTGAACTTGTGCGGTATGTGGAATGGAAGATTCATGTCGTCATAGCCTTGTCTAGTGTACGATGGAGCGGTGTGTTTGGGCATTGGTGGACCAGGACTTGATGGAGCACCTGATAGCTACCACTGAACCCAACACCAAAAGTTGGTTATTTTCCATGATAGAGAGGTATTACCGCATGATATCTATAAGGTTGACAATTATGCTTTGGGCTATTTAGACGAAATGGAGAAAAATTATTCAGGAAGGGATCAACCAAAGCCCTATGTCTACCCATCTTTTTGTCACTCAACTCATTTATGAGCTGGGCGAGCTTCATCCGCATAGAACAAATCAAGGAGCAGTAGTGGTCCCTCGAAACAACTCGGTCGAGAATTTGATTCCACCAGTCGATGGGCAGGTGAAAATTAATCTGGATGCTACAATGCTTGTGGTGGTGACTTGGGTACTGTGGCGGCCGTTTGCAAGGATCAACAGGGCATGTACCTGGGATCTTGTGTCTTTATCATTCAAGGTCTGTCTGATCCTTTGAGTCCTGAAAGAATTGCTTGTCGTGAAGCACTCTCTCATGTCGAAGATTTGTGTCTTCAAAATCTCTTTATTGCTTCAGATTGTAAGGGCATCTCCAGCCGTTGGCCCCCCCAGGACGCATAAAAATCGTCCCCTGGGGGCGAGCCGGCGATACACTCGGCGCTGGGGGCGGTTTTGCGCCCAGTCGTCGCCCCAGCTCACCCCCAGGCGCCGAAATTGGCCCACTTTGCGGCCCAATTTCGACGAATAAACGGCCCATATGGGCGAGAATAGGCCCATATTCGGCGTGGTTTCGCCGTGTCTCGGCGTTCAATTATCAACACAATTATTTCTTATCACATATTTCATCACAGAAAAATCAAATACTTCAACAAAATAGTTCAATACAAATTATATAGTTCAACAAATAAAAACTCGTATTTCATCACACGGCGTCCCCCTTGAGCCTCCATAGGTGCTCAATCAGATCTTTCTGCAGTTGCTGATGCACCTGTGGGTCTCGGATCTCCTGACGCATACTGAGATAGGTAGTCCAAGTTCCCGGTAGCTGGTGATCAACTTCAGCTAGAGGACCATGCCTGTAGTATGGTTCAGTGTCAAACACTGGGTCTTCTTGCTCGCTCTCGATGATCATGTTGTGCAAGATGACACAGCAAGACATGATCTCCCACATTTGATCTTTCAACCAGGTCTGAGCGGGGTACCGAACAACAGCGAATCGAGATTGGAGCACACCAAATGCCCGCTCGACATCCTTCCTGCAAGCCTCCTGAAGCTTCGCAAACCAGGCGTTCTTGCCTCCTGCCACAGGGTTTGAGATCGACTTCACAAATGTCGACCATCTCGGATAGATGCCATCTGCTAGGTAGTACCCCTTATTGTATTGGTGCCCATTGATCTCGAAGTTCACCGGAGGAGAATGGCCCTCAACGAGCTTAGCAAAAACAGGAGAGCACTGCAGCACATTGATGTCATTGTGAGTTCCTGGCATACCAAAGAAGGAGTGCCAAATCCAGAGGTCCTCTGTGGCTACCGCCTCAAGCACCACACTGCAACCGCCTTTGGCGCCTTTGTATATCCCCTGCCAACCAAATGGGCAGTTCTTCCATTTCCAATGCATGTAGTCGATGCTTCCAAACATCCCAGGAAATCCTCTTGCTGCATTCTGGGCTAGGATCCGAGCGGTGTCTTCCGCATTGGGTGTTCTCAAGTATTGTGGCCCAAACACTGCCACCACTGCCCGACAGAACTTGTAGAAACACTCTATGCTGGTGGACTCGGCCATGCGCCCATAGTCGTCGAGTGAATCACTGGAAGCTCCATATGCAAGCATCCTCATCGCTGTCGTGCACTTCTGGATGGAGGTGAATCCAAGAGCGCCAGTGCAATCCATCTTGCACTTGAAGTAGTTGTCGAACTCCCAGATGGAATTCACAATCCTGAGGAAGAGCTTTCGGCTCATCCGATAACGGCACCGAAATGTTTTCTCGCCATGAAGTGGAGCATCGGCGAAGTAGTCGGAGTAGAGCATGCAGTAGCCTTGCAGACGATGCCGGTTCTTTGCTTTCACCCGCCCCGGCGCCGAGCCACCTCGCCGCGGCTTTTCAGTGCTCGCCAGCAGCTGGGCGAGGGCGGCGAGCACCATCAGATGCTCTTCTTCCTGGACGTCGGCCGCGGCTTCCTCCTCAAGCAGGGCGGCGAGCTCTTCCTCCTCATCAGAGTCCATCGCCGAGACAGGCAAAACGTCGAGCACCTTGCGCTCGGTGGCCGTGTACCCGCCGTTAAACCGCGCCTCCGCGGCCGGAAACGGCGGCCAGAAACAACCAGCTGCTGTGGGAGGGGATGCCGCGGCGAAGCGCTGCTATTTTCCGGCGGGAATGGCTATCTAGCGGAGTAGGGCGGCGGCCGTCGCCGGGATATAGCTAGTGCTGGCCGGGGGCGCGGGGGGTGCGACGCGAGTCGGGGGCGGAAAACCTTGACTTTTCCCCTGTCGGTGTGGGCCAGGCGCGCTTTTCCCTAGCGCCGGAGCCCCCAACGGCTCCCCAGCACGCCGGGTTCGGGCTGTGACCGCCGGGCGGAAAAAACGTCCGAACCGGCGATTTTCGGCGTCTTTGGGGCGCGACTGGGCGTTTTTTCGGCGCCGGCGCCGAAAAAGTGGCCTGGGGGGGCCTGTTGGGGGCGCGGCTGGAGATGCCCTAAGACCATGGTAAATAATATCCATGAATCCTCTAGAGGTTGCTATGGTTGAGTGGTCAAGGAAATTAGATCATTGAAGAGTACTTTTATTTCTTGTGATTTTGTTCATGTGACTAGGAGCTCGAATTGAGGCTCATAATCTAGCTAGGAATGCTTTAACTTTGGATCTTGTGTGGTTGGGGCTGCCTCACGATCCTAATGTATTTTTTTATCTTTACCATTTGATTAATAAAGCCTATCAAGTTTATCAAAAAAGGTTGTCGTGCACAACGCGCATACATGAAAACGCCTCCACGCGATGCTCTTGGACTCCACACTTCGTACGCTGCTGCTGCTGCCGCTGTGATTCGTATGAGCCGCCGCCAGACGATGTAGTCTGATCTCGCCGAGATTGCCAACTCAACATTGGCTGTGACGTCCCTTCTGATTGCTCCCAGACGCTCAACCCTCTAAATCAGCCAAACAACAGCTCAAACAATCTAACTCTGATACCACCTGTTAAAATTAATTCAAGTTTCGCAGTTGATCCACCGAGGAACAAGCAATCATAGCTTGATGATGACACGGAGATTTGTTAACGTGTTTCAGCAAACTCGCCTACTCCCTGGGCCAATGACTACCACTAGTAGGAAAAGAGGCTTCCATACGCCCCCATTAGTCCCCAAAATATTAGAACCAGGACTAAAGGGGTCTTTAGTCGCGGTTCGGGAGGAGACCCGCGACCAACTATCTGGGCCCAGCGCGCTCGGTTGACAGCTGGCGGACGGGAGGGGCTTTAGTCCCGGTTGGCCTGGCCAACCGGGACTAAAGGTCCTCAGGCTGGCCCGAAGGCCTTTAGT
>NC_057797.1:21307646-21317523 GCF_018294505.1 Triticum aestivum | reverse complement strand
GTTTTAGAAAAAACAAAAGAAAATTATGGAAATGTCAAAAAAATAAAATAAAATAAGTTTTCCATGTGATATGTGGTCTAGTTGTTGGGAAAATTAACAAATATGAATTTCGACTTTATTTGCAAAATCTCTCTGGAAATTCTTAAAATTGGCATAACTTTTGCATACGAACTTGGATGAAAAAGTTTTTTATATGAAAAATCATCTACTCGAAAAGTTACATCCGAATTTAACTGGGGGAACCCCGTTAAACATTTTTAGAATCCCCAAAAACCTAACAGAAAAAAAGATATGGGGCTTTTAAGTTCTGCAGAGGCAAAAAAATTCAAAAAATTTCAAATTGTGGTCAAACTGTGGTCAAATAATGGTCAAACTAATTATTCTAGAATTTTAGTGTTACTAAATAATTATTTCAGTTTTTTTAAATTTTGGTCAAATCTGGACAAACTGTGGTCAAAAAATGGTCAAACTAATTATTCCAGAAATATTAGTGTTACTAAATAATTACTGTTTTTTAAAAACAATAGTTTCAAACTCAAACAGTGAAATGTGTCACTTCATGCTCAAGCTAAATACCTGAGGGTTAATAGAATTGACATCCTACTATTGTCAGGAAAACAACAAGTGCAGACTTGGAAACGAGGGAGAATAGAAGCCGGAAGTTAAGCGTGCTCAGGCTGGGGGAGTGGGAGGATGGGTGACCGTTCGTGAAGTTAGATGATTTGGAATGATGAGGGGTGATTAGAGATTAGAGGATAAATTGAGCAGTGATGAGGGGTGGTGATTAGAGATCAGAGGTTAAAATAATTCAGAAATTTGAAAATAAAAAAATTGTAAAAATTCGCAAAAAAATTTAAACCTGCGGAGGAGGCCTTTAGTCACGGTTAGCCACGAGAACCGGGACTAAAGGACGGGCCTTTAGTCCCGGTTAGCCACGAGAACCGGGACTAAAGCCTTTAGTTGCGGTTCGTAAGAGGCGCGACTAAAGGGGGGTCTTTAGTCGCGCATATTTAGTCCCGGTTGCACAGCCGGGACTAAAGGCCTTTGCGAACCGGGACTAAAGGCCTTTTTTCTACCAGTGTACGGCGCTTCTTCCTGAGATAACGCAACACCGGCCACCCAGGACCAACACATGACGTTGGCTCCCCCTGCATATGCTTGGCACTATCTAGCTTTCATGGGTTTCAACATGGGGTGCCCCTCGTTGTATAAGAGGCCAATGATACAACGTGTCCGACTCCAATACTACACGTATCCTACCCACACTATAACACCAAGTCAAAATGTTATCTGACTCGTACTATATGTGTGTGATGTAGTGGTGGCGGGAGGAAGCGATTATGCAGATGTCTAGTACTCTAGCCCATTATCTCTCCTACTTAAAAAACCAGTAAGTTTATGTTACCTCCTCTTTTACTTTATGCATACGTATGTGTCCCATCCTGCTCTTCTTTTCATATTTTTCTCTCATTTTTGTTTTCTTCACTGGTTTTCCCTGGAAACTGCCTCAACTGTTCCGTTTATTATTGACTTACCAAATAAAATTATGGTTTTATAAGCCTATAAAAGCTGACTAGATTAATTCTATTTATCTATGTAATCATATTAACATTAAAATAGTAGATAAATCATAGGTTAGTCTCCTAGAATATTTTGTGCCCTGATGCAAAGCACGGGCAATTAGCTAGTTCTCCTCAGAAATTCTAATTGGTACCTAGGAATAGGATGAATAGTGGTGCCTCTAACAGAGGCAATTGCCTCATGCTTCGAATTAAAATTGCAATACTCCTACTGATAATAAACCTACAATTTCAAATAATTTATCTTCTAAAGTGTTCATCTAATTAGCAATCCACCGTTATTTTGTGTTGAGATGGACTTTAAGACAAGATATCATCTTATTTTGTTCCAATGAAAAAGGTTCAACCTCCACCAACTACCAGATTATGGTATGACAGCTACCATCTTAGTAGTGAACGGTTACCAAACTACTAGGGCGTGTTTGGTTGCAGTAGTGAATAATAGCTGCATTGCATACACATCTCAACCCAGCCTGGCTGAGCAAAAACAACCCCAAATGTGTCATCTGCAAGTTGTTTGATTGTCTGCATCTAGGGTCCCTGCATTAGGTAATATGCAAGTGCACTTTGGAGGCGAAAAGGTGATGATGCGGATGATGATAACATTGGAAAGGAGAAGGATGATGACATGGATACCTCCGAGCATGTTGCTCTCCCCTCCAACATGCAGTCATCTAGTTCGGCTAATGCTAAGGATGTTCACATGACTCAAGTGCATCAGCGTGGGCTAGCGAGCGTTGTTTCTCCGACTGAACAGAGGGCCGACCCTGTGGTCTTGGCGGTGACTCATCCTTCCTTGCTGCCACTTTTGTCCGCAGGTATTGTGACCTCCCACGCTGCTAATGGTGAGCCTCACATGCTCGGGTGCACACACCAACGTTGGTGTTCTGCATGGTAATGCATGCATGGACGGATTGACGCTGGGTTAGCTTACTCCTTCTGGTGCGGAGCCAGTGAAGGCGGGATCAGCTAGGGCCCCTTTGGCTTTTATGCCGAGGCAGATGGTGTCGACCCTGACTGGTCACACGGTGACTGCGTCGGCCACCAAGCCGCCCCGGACTTGGCAGACACTACCAGAAAAACTTGTGTTGCCGATGGCCAAATCTATGCCGACGGCCCCCGTCTGCATAGATGGGCATACCCCGACGGCCCAGCTAAAGCCGTCGGCGTAGAAAGGCCGTCGGTGTATGACCCTCTATGCCGACGGGGGCCGTCGGCGTTGCTTCGAATATACCTACGGCGGCTGTCGGCATAGGTGTGCCACGTGCCGACCAGTCGTTGGGCAAACTTGACGGCGGCCGCCGTTAGGCGTGAACGTTGCCGACGGCCAGGGCCGTCGGCATAGTTGTACGTCCCCCGTCGGGAAAGCAACTATGCCGACGGCTTTTCTATGCCAACGGCCTCCCTGCCTATGCCGGCGTATATGTTGCCGACGGCCCTATGCCGACGGGGGCCGTCGGCATAGGTCTGTCCCGACAGGACTCAGGGCCTGGACGTCGGCATAGGGGGCGATTCCGGTAGTGGGACTCCGTGGCCATCGCGCCGCGGACATTTCGGACAATTCGACGACTGCTACCACTGAAGTAGCGGTTTCCTCGGCGACCGCGGATCCCTCGTCGACGACTATCACGGACATTGCGGACCCCTCGGCGCCCGCGACCGTGGACATGGCGGATCCCTTGGCGGCCGCGACAGCACACTCGACGTCTGTGTCTCCTTCTTCACTTACAGCGGCGTCTTCACGCATGACTCCATCTAAGACTATCGGGGAGGGGATTGCTACTCCACCCTCATCCCCTCCTCCGGCAACGAATCTTGTGCGACTACCTTCATCGGGTGTGACACCTACCCGCCGAAGTAATTGGCATAAGGTTGCCGACGATGGGAGGATGGATACTAATGAGGACTCCTTGGCCACGGCTGTGCGGCGTAAAGAAGCCCAGTACCTAGACAGCCAAGGTATTCTGTCGTCACCCAAATCCTTTTTATCTTTTTTTTGCTACAACCATCGTTTCTAAGTTGAATAATGTTCGTGTTAGTCTAGGAAATAATGAGAAGGATATTTTTGTTTCGACAAACGCTTTGAGACATTTGGAATACGACCTGTTAAAGGTTACTCCACGAGTTTCTAACAAGTCTTTGTCTCACATCTAGATGAGGAGGAGCTGCATGCCACATGGTCAACTACTCTCTCGTTTAGTTGGACAGGTTTTGGATGTGGGCCTAGATGAACCCGGACTTAGTTCATTGATTGAGTTTACAGCTTCCGGACGTAAATCAAAGGCCTCCCGTTCCAAAAAAGGCCGCAAACCCTCAAAGAGGGCGAAGTTTTCTTAATCTTCTATTTTTTCCTCATGAATGGCATGTTTTTAATAGCAGAGGTCTTGGTGACTTGGCTAAACATCTATACATTGCGGAATGTAATAGCGAATACAATTTAGACTTTTTGGCTATCTCTGAGACGGGGGAGACGTGATTTCTCAGTAAGTCTGCTTAACCGTCTTTCTTGCGGGATATACTTCACTTGGATTTCACGACCGCCTAGAGGTCGTTCTGGTGGCATTTTACTTGGCGTAAACACAGGGACTATGGATGTTTTGGCTAATTCGGATGGTGAGTTTCATATTAAACTCCATATTCGCAACAAGGCCGACAACTTCACATGGACTCTCGTCGCCGTGTGTGGTGCAGCCCAGGATGAGTTCAAGGCCGAGTTCCTCCTTGAATTGGTTAATCTGGAGAAAGATAATCCATATCCCATTCTTATTGGTGGTGATTTCAGTTTGCTTCGATTTCCAAATGAGAAAAGCCATGGCAGGTTTGACGATCATTGGCCTTTCCTTTTCAACGTTGTCGTCGACTGTCTAGACCTACGAGAGATTTCCATGATTGGAAGACAATTCACTTGGGCAAAAAGTCTTCCGGAACCGACATATGAGAAACTAGATCGTGTTTTAATGGATACCGACTGGGAATCCAAATTTCCAATGGTGTCTGTTCGTGCTCTACCTCATATCGAGGCTATATCAGACCACGCACCCATTCTCCTAACTACAGATTTGCCACGACACAACATAGATGCAAGTTCAAGTTCGAACTTGGGTGGTTGCTTCGAGATGGCTTCCATGACATGGTCAAGGAGGTGTGGGAGAAACCGGTGGCCGGGCCTACCCCAATTCACAAATGGAATAACAAAATGTGTGCATTACGTAAATTTCTTGGTGGTTAGGCTAGGCATACGGTGGGTATCCTCAGAAAGGAGAAGCTTCGCCTTTCATCTATCATTGATGAATTAAAAGCTTTGGCAGAGGTTAGACCTCTATCTGAGTGAAATCGAGATCAAAAGTCATTCGAATACACAGATAGCTAACATGCTGCGTGAAGAGGAACTCAAATGGTATCAACATTCTAACTCTCAGTTAATCCTGAAAGGTGATGCGAATAGTAGATATTTCCATGGAGTCGCCAATGGCAGACACTGGAAGAAAATTATTCATTCCCTACAACAGGATGAGGGCACAATTGAGGGTCATGAGCAACTTAAATCTTATATCATTAATTAATCTAAAAAATTGTTCGAAGCCCCAGAGGAAGGAAAATTCTCGATGGATGAGTCCTGAACAAATGACATCCCCCGGGTCTCTGATGAGGAAAACAGCCTTCTAACAGCCCCATACTCCGAGGAGGAAGTTAGAAATGCGGTTTTCCTAATGGAGCACAACAAAGCCCCGGGTCCGGATGGTTTTCCCGCCGACTTCTATAAGCGCTTTGGGGAAGTCATCAAACCGGATCTCCTACTTTTGTTTAGCGACTTACATGCTGGCCAACTAGATCGCTTAAACTTCGGTGAGATTATTTTATTACCTAAGGTTAATGAGGCTGAAAGGATACAACAATATAGACCTATTTGCCTCCTTAATGTTAACTTTAAAATATTCACGAAAGTTGCGACTATTAGGCTAAATTCGGTTGCTGAACATGTGGTTCGTCCTTCACAGACAACTTTTATGCAAGGTAGCCACATCCTTGATGGTGTTGTTATAACAGTCCATGAATTACACCGAAAAAAGTTGAATGGAGTGGTTCTCAAAATAGACTTTGAAAAGGCATATGACAAAGTCAAGTGACCCTTTCTTCAACAGCCTCTCGGAATGAAAGGATTTTCTGCAGAGTGGCGCACTATGATCCATAGCTTCGTTTCTGGAGGTAGTGTTGCCATTAAGGTCAATGATGACATTGGGCACTATTTCCAAACGAAGAAGGGTTTGCGACAAGGCGACTCGGTATCGCCCATGCTATTCAATATAGTGGCGGATATGCTTGCGATCATGATTGAGCGTGCCAAGGTTGATGGCCAAATTGAAGGGGTAGTAAATCATCTCGTTGATGGTGGTCTCTCTATACTTCAATGTGACGATGATACGATTCTCTTCATGGATCATGACCTCGAGAAAATGAGAAATCTGAAACTAATTCTATCAGCATTTGAGCAACTCTCAGTCTTAAGATCAATTTTCGCGAGGCTCAAGACGAGGCCCACCTATACGCTGAACTATTTGGATACGGGTTGGGCCAGTTTCCAATCATATATTTGGGGATACCGATACATTATCGGAGACTCACAAATGCTGTATGGAAACACGTCGAGGAGCGACTGCAAAAACGACATAGTAGTTGGAAAGGTAAACTATTGTCTCTGGGTGGAAGGTTGGTCCTCATAAATTCAGTACTTAGTAATATGGTTCTATGTATGATTTCCTTCTTCCAGTTGCCGAAAGGAGTTTTACATAGATTGGATTATTTCCGATCAAGATTCTTTTGGCAAGGAGATAGCGAGAGAAAGAAATATCGACTGGCCAAATGGAGTGTGGTTTGCCGTCCCAAAGAACAAGACGGGTTGGGTATTCATGACCTTGAGGTTAAGAATAAG
The DNA here is from genome assembly GCF_018294505.1 of Triticum aestivum. Classification (NCBI taxonomy): domain Eukaryota; kingdom Viridiplantae; phylum Streptophyta; class Magnoliopsida; order Poales; family Poaceae; genus Triticum; species Triticum aestivum. Next base: position 21,311,013 of record NC_057797.1, on the reverse strand, counting down.
GCCCTCCTCACCAAATGTTTGTTTAAATTTCTGACAGAAGAAGGTGTATGGCAAACCCTCCTAAGGAGGAAATATGTGGGCTGGGATTCTCACTTTTGGGCGGGTCTAATGGCTACGAAGAAATATTTCTTCTGGTATGAATCCTTCTCGATTAAGGACATCTCGGAAATTAGATTCTGGGAGGACAGGTGGCTAGGGAATGCCACACTTCGGGACAATATCCGGCTCTATACAACATTGTGCGCCACAAGGGTGATACTATCGCCACGGTAATGGAATCATTTCCGCCAAATGTGACGTTCAGAAGAGATTTAATTGGACCCAAACTCCAATCGTGTAACGTCCTGCTCCAGCGGTTATCCACGGTGCACCTGTCACACGGGTCTGATATATTTCGATGGAACCTTCATGGGAATGGAAATTCTCAGTGGTTTCTATGTATAGAGCGTTAATCCAGTCTGATGTGCCAGTTGATAATAATAAGAAGATCTGAAAGATGAAGATAACTCTTAAGAATAAAATCTTTGCATGGTATCTTCGTCGCGGAGTCATTCTTACTAAAGATAACCTTATTAAGAGGAATTAGCATGAAAGTCCGCAATGTGTCTTTTGTCACCATGATGAGACAATAAAACATTTATTCTTCCAATGCAAATTGGCTCATTCTATATGGCCGGTCATCCAAATAGCTTCTGACTTGTATCCTCCTTGTAGTGTTGCTAATGTATTTGGCAACTGGTTACATGAGATTGGTCACAGGTTTAGAACTTTTCTCAGGGTGTGAGCGCTTGCCCTTATTTGGTCGCTTTGGTTATGTAGAAATGATAAGGTTTTTAACGATAAAAGTACTTCTCTAATGCAGATTATCTACAGATGTACCGGGACTCTTCGTTTATAGTCCTTTCTATAACGCGTGGAGAATTGAGACATGTTTACGGAGGTGTGTACACGATTGGAGGCTACGGCGGGGGATACTTTTACCCAACATGAGTGGCAGCATGATCTTAGGATTGGGCCCCCTCCGTTTTAGGCGTTATACGGACTCTTTCTTTTTGTATTTCGCCTTTTTATTTTTCATTTGTGTGAGAAGACCTTATTTGGCTGTGTGCATCTTAGTAATGCAGAGGCCGGGTGTAATTCTTAAATCTTTTAAGTAATAAAGCGCCCTTTTTCGAAAAAGATGGAAATGGACGTCCACGAGTGAGTACTCGGCGGCGTCCGATTGCATAATGCAGTTCCAGAGCTCAATCCCAACCAATGACAAATCTCTGATCTGAAGTGCAAAGACGGCCCCGAGAGCCTAGGCGTTTGCTTGGGTCCTATTGAGAGGGAAGTGCCTGACGGCTGATAACTTGGCCAGGCGATAGATTCCTTACGACCAGCTCTGCCCGGTATACCGCTACGAGCCGGAAACAACGCTGCATCTGATCGCAAGCTGCACCTTCTAGGCGCAAGGTTTGGACATCAATGGCAAACATGCTTGGGCTTCCATTTGCTGCAACTGACATGAAAATCAATGGGCGTCTCAGAGATAGATTTAGGAGGCAGCTGATCAACTCCCTCCTGTGATGCAACAGACCCACGTGGCGAGCTACTGCCTGCTCGTCTACTGGTGCCTCTGGGAGGAGCGAAACACACAAATCTTCAAGGGCAAAGTCTACGGTGTGAACCAAGTGGTTACCAGGATGTCTGACTAGGCGCAATGCGGGCTATTCGATGGACTGTCACTCACTAGTGCAGAAACGGGCAATAGCACCGGTTCGTAAGGCCCTTTAGTGCCGGTTCCATAACCGGCACTAAAGTGTGGGCACTAAAGCCCCCCCCCTCCCCTTTAGTACCGGTTCAGCACGAACCGGTGCTGAAGGGCAACCACGTGGCACTAAGTAAACCACACCTACATATGCAAACTAAGTGTTATTTTTTACCTCAAATTGCATATAAATCAAATACTAGCACGTATATATATTTCCTCCAAAATTACTAAACTCACAAATTAATCACTATATAAAGCATTGCAAGAGTTAATCTAGCAACGAGAGATGAAAGGACAAAGTTGCTAACCTTTGTGATCATTTGAATGGATGGGGGCCTTCAAATCTTTACAAATTTTGGGCAAAATGTGTGATGAGCTCGAGAGGAAGAGGGGAAGAACAGAGAGGAGAGGGGAAAGGGGAAGAACAGAGCGAGCTCAGGTGGACGAAGGGTTTATGTAGGACGACCTTTAGTACCGGTTCGTGCCAAGAACCGGTACTAAAGGGGCTGGAGGGGCCCCAGTCTGACAACATCCTGCCACCACTCTCATTAGTACCGGTTCGTGGCACGAACCGCTGCTAAAGGTTCGCCACGAACCGGTACTAATGAAAGCGGTCCGGGTAGCCGTTGGAACCGGCACTAATGTATACATTAGTGCCGGCTCAAATACAAACCGGCACTAATGTGCTTCACGTTTGACCCTTTTTCTACTAGTGACTGATGAGCAAATCCTTCGCCACGCCATGAAGTGCTTGGCTAACCCGCTGTACCTATGCATGGCGGCTCTAGCCAAGCTCTGTGTTTGTGTGTGAGTTGTGCGTAAACAGTGTGTGAATATATTATAATGAGTTTAACCTTCCTTCTTCATCAATGAGAATGAACAACTAACTGTTTTTCGTCCAAAAATAGATTGTATCTAGAATAAAATATGAGGATGGGTGGAGAAAACAATGTGGATAAGGATTTTCTGATTAAGTCAGTGGCACAAGATATACTAGTGTATTCAATATCTTGTTTCAAGTTGCATCAGGGTCTATGTGAGCACTTAACAATGACCATTAGAGTTTTTGTGGGGAAGTAAGCAAGGCCAGAGAAAACCGTGTTGGATGCCATGGGATAAGATGATCATGTCGCGGTATATGGTAGGCCTTGGTTTCAGAGATTTTTAAAGAAAAAATTGGCTCTTCTAGCTAGGCAGGGCGTGGAAAGTTTTGGAAAATACGAAATCTTTGAGTGCACGAATTTCAAAGGTAGTATACTTCCTAGGTATGGCATTTGATTATTGAAGGGAAGGCTATCTTGAAATAGGGGCTTGTGGCGCGCATTTGGAATGGCATGTCTACCGCAATATGGAATACCAACTGCTCCATAGATTAGAGATGATGAGCCCCATCGTCTGTCGTGTTGCTAATCCGCCCCTTCTAGTCTCACGGTTGATTGATAGTGCAATTGCTCATTGGAACAGAGATATGATTGAGGGAATTATTCTACCTTGTGATGCAACCATGATATTACAAATTCACATATGCTTGAGAAATATTGATGATTATTGACCCTCGAAATTTGAAAAAAATAGGAGCTTTTAGAGTGAGGTCGTCGGAACGATCGTGGAAAG
>NC_057797.1:21298149-21307407 GCF_018294505.1 Triticum aestivum | reverse complement strand
CTAGACGAGAGGGCATGATGTTCAAATAGTTCAACAGACGAGAAGGCATGGGTGAAGCTATGGAAAACCTATGTTCTGGCAAAACTAAAGATGTTCCTCTAGAGACTTTCCCAATAGTCCGTGCCAACATAAGATGTATGCATGCGCAGGAAGATGTCAAGCTCTTGAACTTGTGCGGTATGTGGAATGGAAGATTCATGTCGTCATAGCCTTGTCTAGTGTACGATGGAGCGGTGTGTTTGGGCATTGGTGGACCAGGACTTGATGGAGCACCTGATAGCTACCACTGAACCCAACACCAAAAGTTGGTTATTTTCCATGATAGAGAGGTATTACCGCATGATATCTATAAGGTTGACAATTATGCTTTGGGCTATTTAGACGAAATGGAGAAAAATTATTCAGGAAGGGATCAACCAAAGCCCTATGTCTACCCATCTTTTTGTCACTCAACTCATTTATGAGCTGGGCGAGCTTCATCCGCATAGAACAAATCAAGGAGCAGTAGTGGTCCCTCGAAACAACTCGGTCGAGAATTTGATTCCACCAGTCGATGGGCAGGTGAAAATTAATCTGGATGCTACAATGCTTGTGGTGGTGACTTGGGTACTGTGGCGGCCGTTTGCAAGGATCAACAGGGCATGTACCTGGGATCTTGTGTCTTTATCATTCAAGGTCTGTCTGATCCTTTGAGTCCTGAAATAATTGCTTGTCGTGAAGCACTCTCTCATGTCGAAGATTTGTGTCTTCAAAATCTCTTTATTGCTTCAGATTGTAAGACCATGGTAAATAATATCCATGAATCCTCTAGAGGTTGCTATGGTTGAGTGGTCGAGGAAATTAGATCATTGAAGAGTACTTTTATTTCTTGTGATTTTGTTCATGTGACTAGGAACTCAAATTGAGGCTCATAATCTAGCTAGGAATGCTTTAACTTTGGATCTTGTGTGGTTGGGGCTGCCTCACGATCCTAATGTATTTGTTATCTTTACCATTTGATTAATAAAGCCTATCAAGTTTATCAAAAAAGGTTGTCGTGCACAACGCGCATACATGAAAACGCCTCCACGCGATGCTCTTGGACTCCACACTTTGTACGCTGCTGCTGCTGCCGCTGTGATTCGTATGAGCCGCCGCCAGACGATGTAGTCTGATCTCGCCGAGATTGCCAACTCAACATTGGCTGTGACGTCCCTTCTGATTGCTCCCAGACGCTCAACCCTCTAAATCAGCCAAACAACAGCTCAAACAATCTAACTCTTATACCACCTATTAAAATTAATTCGAGTTTCACAGTTGATCCACCAAGGAACAAGCAATCATAGCTTGATGATGACACGAAGATTTGTTAACGTGTTTCAGCAAACTCGCCTACTCCCGGGGCCAATGACTACGGCCCTTCTTCCTGAGATAACGCAACACCGGCCACCCAGGACCAACACATGACGTTGGCTCCCCTGCATGCTTGGCACTATCTAGCTTTCATGGGTTTCAACATGGGGTGTCCCTCGTTGTATAAGAGGCCAATGATACAACGTGTCCGACTCCAATACTACACGTATCCTACCCACACTATAACACCAAGTCAAAATGTTATCTGACTCGTACTATATGTGTGTGATGTAGTGGTGGCGGGAGGAAGCGATTATGCAGATGTCTAGTACTCTAGCCCATTATCTCTCCTACTTAAAAAACCAGTAAGTTTATGTTACCTCCTCTTTTACTTTATGCATACGTATGTGTCCCATCCTGCTCTTCTTTTCATATTTTTCTCTCATATTTGTCTAGTACTCAGTGTAGTGTGAAGGGAGACGCACCACACGTTTCTAATGTAAACAGACTGTCATCTCATCGCATGCATGCATGCAGGAATCTTTTTAGATTTTCAGTTTATAAAATGTTTTATCTCTTAAATGAAAAATCCAATTGAAAATCCGTTTTCACCATTAAATCCCTCGCGATGAAATCTTCGAAACTAGATCCCATGTTGATATGTTTTGATGAAATTTTTTTTGGATTAAAAGTTGCTATGTCTATTGCATATGAATTGCCATGATGTTTACACTGAAGTTGCCATGATATGTTTCAGCTATTTTCTTCTACATTTAAAAATAAATTTCGACATTTATAAAACGGGGAATTAAGAAACTAGACTTGCCATGAACCATAAACTAAAATTGCCATGATACATGCACGTAAAATTGCCATGGTTCATACAAAAAATAATTTTTATGGTCAAAATACTGGATTTGCCATCATCAAAATACTAAAATTGCCATGATCTACAAACTAAAATTGCCACATGGCAACTTTAGTTTAAGCCATATGGCAACTGCAGTGTAAACATCGTGGCAACTTCTGGCAAAAAAAAATTCGTCGAAACATATCAACATGGGGTCTAGTTTTGAAGATCTCGTCGAGACGGATTTAATGGTGAAAACGGATTTTTAGTTCGCTTTTTTATTTAGGAGATACAACATTTTTAAGCCGAAAACCAAAAAAAATTCTGCTGATGTCATCTATTCATACGTGGCAAAATGAGTGGTGATGGAGGCGTGTGGGCGATGTGCAAACGCCCACACGTGTGGGCGTTAACATTTCTGTTTTGTTTTCTTCACTGGTTTTCCCTGGAAACTGCCTCAGCTGTTCCGTTTAATATTGACTTATCAAATAAAATTATGGTTTTATTAGCCTATAAAAGATGGCTAGATTAATTCTATTTATCTATGTAATCATATTAACATTAAAATAGTAGATAAATCATAGGCTAGTCTCCTAGAATATTTTGTGCCCTGATGCAAAGCACGGGCAATTAGCTAGTTCTCCTCAGAAATTCTAATTGGTACCTAGGAATAGGATGAATAGTGGTGCCTCTAACAGAGGCAATTGCCTCATGCTTCGAATTAAAATTGCAGTACTCCTACTGATAATAAACCTACAATTTCAAATAATTTATCTTCTAAAGTGTTCATCTAATTAGCAATCCACCGTTATTTTGTGTTGAGACGGACTTTAAGACAAGATATCATCTTATTTTGTTCCAATGAAAAAGGTTCAACCTCCACCAACCTCCACCAACTACCATATAGTAGTGAACGGTTACCAAACTACTAGGGCGTGTTTGGTTGCAGTAGTGAATAATAGCTGCATGGCATACACATCTCAACCCAGCCTGGCTGAGGAAAAACAGTCCTAAATGTGTCATCTGCAAGTTGTTTGATTGTCTGCATCTAGGGTCCCTGTATTAGGTAATATGCAAGTGCACTTTGTTTGGTTGCCTGCATTGGCCCAAGCGGCACATGAACACGGTGTTTGGTTGCACGCATGAGGTATGATTAAGAGCTAGCACTTGCACTTAGCACACAAGGTTAAGAGCTAGCAGAGGGAGGGGGAGAAGAAGTGCAGTGTGCGCCAGACAATGGCGACTGCGGTGGATAGTGGCCGTGGCGCCGTCCCCGACATGACGAGCAAGGAGTCGTGGACGAGGGACCCCATCGGCGGCACGGCGAGCGACAGCATCGGCAAACTAATTGTTGTGCTCGCGCAAAGACAGTCGACAGAGGACGAGAATGCAGTGCTCGTGTCGTGGTATCGTCAGTGCAGTGGACGAGAGAGGAGATCGAGATGATCGATGCCAGAAACGACTCCAGTGTAGTAGGGCGAGAGAGAGGAGGCTGATACGTCTCCGTCGTATTTATAATTTTTGATTGTTCCATGCTAATATTCTACAATTTTCATATACTTTTGGCAACTTTTTATACTATTTTGGGGACTAACATATTGATCCAGTGCCCAATGTCAGTTCCTGTTTGTTGCATGTTTTTTGTTTCGCAGAAACCCCATATCAAGTGTTGTCCAAACGGGATAAAAACGGACGAAGAATATTTTTCGAATATTTGCAAAATATGGGAAGAAGAATCAACGCGAGACGGTGCCCGAGGTGGCCACGAGGCAGGGGGGCACGCCTGCCCCCTGGGCGCGCCCCTGACCCGTGTGGGCCCCTCGTAAGGCGGTTGATGCCCTTCTTTGGCCGCAAGAAAGCTAATTTTCGGAGAAAAATCTGGGCGGTTTCAATCCAATCGGAGTTACGTATCTCCATATATATACGAAACGGTGAAAGGGCAGAATACCAGAACACAAAAACAGAAAGAGACAGAGAGATAGATCCAATCTCAGAGGGGCTCTCGCCCCTCCAACGCCATAGAGACCATGGACCAGAGGGGAAACCCTTCTCCCACCTAGGGAGAAGGTCAAGGAAGAAGAAGAAGAAGAAGGGGGCTCTCTCCCCCTCGCTTCCGGTGGCGCCGGAGTGCCACCGGGGGCCATCATCATCACCACAATCTACACCAACACATCCGCCATCTTCACCAACATCTCCATCACCTTCCCTCCTCTATCTACAGCGGTCCACTCTCCCGCAACCCGTTGTACCCTCTATTTGAACATGGTGCTTTATACTTCATATTATTATCCAATGATGTGTTGCCATCCTATGATGTCTGAGTAGATTTTCGTTGTTCTATCGGTGGTTGATGAATTACTATGATTGATTAATTTGCTTGTGGTTATGTTGTTGTCCTTTGGTGCCCATCATATGAGCGCGCGCGTGGATCACACCATAGGGTTAGTTGTATGTTGATAGGACTATGTATTGGAGGGCAAGAGTGACAGAAGCTTCAACCTAGCATAGAAATTGATGCAAACGGGATTGAAGGGGACCAATATATCTTAATGCTATGGTTGGGTTTTACCTTAATGAACGTTATTAGTTGCGGACGCTTGCTAATAGTTCCAATCATAAGTGCATAGAATTCCAAGTCACGGATGACATGCTAGCAGTGGCCTCTCCCACATAAAACTTGCTATCGGTCTAGTAAATTAATCAATTATTTAGGGACAATTTCGCAACTCTTACCACCACTTTTCCACACTCGCTATATTTACTTTATTGCTTCTTTACATAAAACAGCCCCAATTTTTTATTTACGTGCTCTTTATTATCTTGCAAACCTATCCAAAAACACCTACAAGTACTTCTAGTTTCATACTTGTTCTAGGTAAAGCGAACGTCAAGCATGCATAGAGTTGTATCGGTGGTCTATAGGACTTGAGGGAATATTTGTTCTACCTTTAGCTCCTCGTTGGGTTCGACACTCTTACTTATTGAAAGAGGCTACAATTGATCCCCTATACTTGTGGGTTATCAGAGGCCAAGATGATCGACCCCGTCGGCGGCGTGGCGAACTGCAGTGTGCACGGAGGCAGAGGAGAGAAGAAAGCAGTGTGCACACCATTGCAGCGTCAGTGCAGTAGAAGGACGACAGAGAGTAGGCCGAGATGAGCGATACCGGAAACGACTCTAGTGTAGTAGGACGTGGGCAAGGAGATCAAGGGGAAGGGTGTCGGCGTCGAGAGGTACGAATAGGAGGGCTTTGAGCAGAGGACAAAGGAGCTCGATATTGCGGCGGCAGTGCAGTAGGCTGTTGTTCAAAGAGAGATGGAGCTACGCTCGGCGAAACCAAAAATTTATAACACGAATGTTGTGCAGAACTACGAGATTAGGTTGCTAGTCAAAGGAAATTTCAAATGATCGATCGTGCACAACGAATCTGACAAAATTCATCCAGAATAGCTTCAAACGGGAAGACAAAATTAAGAACTTACGGCCGATGAAACTACAAACCGATCGCCTGAATGGAACCGTAGCATCGAGGTGGATCTTTTTCGTGTAGAGCTTACCTCGAATCGAAGCACCGTTGTGTAGATCGAAAGGGGCTAGAAAGAACAAAATTAGAGAAGGTTACTCGAGGTACGAGAAGATAAGCACCCACAGGCTGCGTACCAGCTCGTATCCCTCCCATCTCCCCTAATGCAAGTGGCCCACCATGTGCGTTCGCCTCAGCCTGGCTCGCTAGAAACTACCGATCTAAGAGTTTCCAGCAAGCCAGGCCCAAGTGTGCTTTAAGTTTCGTGCCATGCGGGCCGCACAGTAAATGCAGGCAACCAACGGGCCACTTTCTTCCCGCCCGGGTTAGGCTGGGCCATATGCAGGCAACCAAACACGCTCCTAGTAGTTTATGGTTAGCAGGCACTAATTTATATGCCTTCTTTTGGGATGCAAGAAAGAAATATTCCTGAGAAAGTGAAGAAAAAAATAGGAGAAGGTTTAGAGTGTATGGTTGGATTGCCAACCAAAAAACCGATGCTCCTCAAAGTAGGATGACTATATGCTCTAAAACTGCGCCGCAAGTATTCACGTTCTATATTTTTCTTGTTATTCCTTTCCTAAGACACACAAATAGACATGTTTTTTTTCTTTTGGTGATACTTCAAAACTTAAAACATGCATTTAAAGTTTTCAAACACCCATGCGCACATGCACCTGAATCAAAAAATCAGAACTGAGACAGAATTTTGAAAAATACAGATAGTAGGGAACAATACCGTTTTATTCAATTTGCAGGTTAATTCTCGACGAACCGCGCTGAGCTCAAATTTGTAATCACGACATCACACACTTCACAGATGGCTGGCTGGACAAGTTAGTTCCAGTATTTCTCAGACGATCGATGTTGAAAAATGATTAAAAGGAAGATCAAACAGGGAAGCATAGGAGAGACCTGCACCTGTACTGAACATCACTACGCAGGTCTGGACGACTGTGGATTCTGGAGAGTCTACCTTTCCAAGCAAAGGATGAGAAGATGTCTCCACGCAGGTATAGTGCTGTGGACTTTCCAAGCAAAGGATGAGAAGACGTCTCCAAGCTGGGAAGAGCGTGTGCGTAGCAACTAGTATAGCAAGACGTGCAAATGTAGAGCAGCGAGGGTCTTGTACAGCCAACTCTGCTAAATGGCTGGCGATAGGCCTAGATATCCAGAGAGAATGCTTTCCTTGGCCGAGGTGTCTTGTACAGTCAGTGTCGATCGTACCATTGTGGACGTTAACCCAAGCTCCCATCCAAATGTAAGTATAAGTTTCATGCTAGGAGCCTCGATCGTGCAGTCAGTGTGGAACAATTGTTTGATCTGATCTCAACCACACGCTCGTCCAAACCTTGACTAGTTGAATACTTCTAGAAGTAGTTGAACCTTGATTAATTAATCTACTACTTCTAGGAGTAGTGTATTAATGAGAGAGAAACTATATGCTTATCACTTTATATGGCTGTATATGTACATCCCGGAATGCCTTTCACGCCTCTTATTCGGATCTAAGATCCAAGAAAATACAAAGTAACTTCAATAACTAAGTACTACAATAAAATCTCTTGGAAACACCTCTGTTAGAAGAAACACTCTAAAGACTCCGATAAAAAGACTGCATTTGGACTGGAAGAACGATGTTGTCGCTCTTTCACCCGCACGAACATTATCAATAATGATTTTTGAAAGCACCTTAAGTCGCTCATTCAAAAAGATGGACAGCCTTGATCGGTGAACGTACTTGGGTCGGGGATGATCCCCTAGAAGTGTAGGATCATAATATATTCACCATGATGTCGATGTAACACTTCAATCAACTTTACAAAAAATCAAACCAACAAAAAAGATTGACACGGCAATCTAAACTCATCAGATCCGAATAATCGGATATGCAATGACTGAAAACTCTCTAACCTCGTGGCCCGCCAAAAGAACGAGAGTAAATTTATTTTCACAAAATATGATGATCGCTAGATGACGACGAAGAATGTAGTACTCCTGAAGATGCGAGGTCCCCCCACCTCTCGGCGCCAAGATGACAGCCGGAGGCGAGGGGATGAATTCTTTTTTTTTTAGTTGAATGAATTATTAGGTATATAGGATTCATGGCCGTCCGATGCACTCTAAATCTCGTGTGGGCCAACGAACTGGACCGGATGTCCTATGGGCTGCTATGCGGGTAGAAAAATCACAAGTCTATTTAGTGGTTTGCGATAGTCTATCTCTTTGTAGAATGCTTTCCTTGGCCTAGGTGTCTTGTACAGTCGGTGTCGAACGTACCATTGTTGACACCCATGCTGATGTCTATATGTAACTCAGTACTAGTATAAGATTCCAGCTAGGTGTCTTGTGTAGTCAGTGTAGAATAGTTGTCGCAACTGATCTTGACCCACGCTCTCGTCCAAGCCTAACCTAGTAGAATGGGTCAATAATCAGAGCCATGGAATACTTATCAACACAATGGGTCACGGTAGTCTATTCCTCCATGGAATGCTTTCCTTGGACTGTGTCTTGTGCTGTCAGTTTCGTACCATCGTTGTTCTTGACCCACACTCTTGTCTGTAACATAGTTGAGGTCGGTTACTAGAGAGAATACTTTTCTAAGTTTCCAACCTACATTATTCGCAAAAAAAGGTATCCAACCTATCATGTCCTGTGCACCGAGTGCCATGTAATTAGTATATGCATCTAATCTTGATCCACGCTTTCATCCAAACCTAACCTAGCTAGTCGAATGAGTTGGTTAGCCAACTGGAATTTTAACAACTACAATGCGTTCAGGTGATCGAAGGAACCAAATATATCTGTTTTCAAAAGCCGTCCAAGTTAAGGGACAACAACCACACTATTCAACGACTTGAGAGATGAACAGTGTATCTTTTATATTTGTAGCTCTTTTGATGTGATTCCATCCGTGTCCATGTTTTTTCCGGGCATGAGCTTTCCACCATAGTTTATAGTCTTTCTGGACTCAAAACTGCCGTACACACGACATTTGCTGGCCGATACGCACACACCACTAGAATAGAACGTGGTAGGAGCGCTAGCCAGCTGCATCTGGGTAGGCATGTCGTGTCGGCCGTAAATCGGCTGCTGTACTGTCGTTCACATGGCAGCGCTCTTATGAACTAACTAGTTGAATGCCCGTGCGTTGCCACGGAATAATAGATTTTGACATAGAGACATTAACTAAGACATCATCTATCTATTATATATTAAAAGTAATATAAAAGAAACCAGGAGGAAGATAAATATGCTACAAAATTCCACATTAATTAGAAAATATTGGCCGTCAATCTGGTAAATATTTAAAATAGCATTATTTAGACCGTTGGATCTATGTAACATATATAATGTTATAGGCCTCTAAGGATTGTACGTGACAATTCTAAACGTACATATGTGTTAAAAGAATCAAGTGTCCACGTAAAAAAATCATATATTAAAAGTAATATAAAAGAAACCAGGAGGAAGATAAATATGCTACAAAATTCCACATTAATTAGAAAATATTGGCCGTCAATCTGGTAAATATTTAAAATAGCATTATTTA
>NC_057797.1:21293190-21297833 GCF_018294505.1 Triticum aestivum | reverse complement strand
AACCACGTGTCCATGTAAAAAAAAAACACCTGTCCATCTAATGATTGTAAAAAGTACATATGTGCTAAAAGAATCAAGTGTCCACGGAAAAAAAAAATCAAATGTCCACATAAAAAAATCGCCCTCACGTGTCCATGTAAAAAGAAAATCAAGTGTCCACGTAAAAAAACGCCCGTCCTCTAGCGAAAGAAATCACGTGTCCAGGTAAAAAATGCACCAGTCCTTATATATCCAGGTAAAAAGAAACACCCATCCATCTAGCTAAAGAAAATCACGTGTCCATGTCCAAAAAAAAACACCTGTCTATCTAGCTAATGAAAATCACGTGTCCAGGTTAGAAAAAAAAATCATCCATTTAGATTTTTGCATACATACATCCATCAGGTGCATACGTACATGTACATGTGTTGCATTGTCTTTCCGGCCGGCGGGGAGAAAATCAATCATTAGCTTGGTTATGTTATGTAAGAGGGAAATCCATTTCTTTGCTTCATGTGTGTATACGTGCGTGTTGAGCCTGGGCCAAATCAATCAGCTAGCATGGCTAGCTTTGCATTGAAGGAACTGGTCAGCTTGACGCCTTCTGTGTGCATGTACGTTGAGTTAGATTAATCCTCGATATATATCATAGCTATGTGCATATTGTAATCCGAAAGAACCATATAACCATGCACGTATGAATTAAATCATATGAAAAGGAATTGTGCTTAAATAATGTTTTGTTAAATATGCAGATACTTGGGCCAAATTTTCCCTAACATGCTAATGAAAAGAGGAAATCGAAGAAATCAAAAGCTCAAAATTCACCAGTTCTAAATGGTCCACTCAAAATTGACCAGAACAGATAATTCTGGGAAAGAAAATCGATTTCTCTTACAAACCTAGGTATATTATCTATTACCATGTAGCTATTAGCAGGTCTATCTATCTATAAACATACCATTCGGGTAGAAGACAACTTGGTTATCCACATTACTATGAGCGTATCCTAAACAAAGAAAAAAAAATAAAACCTAGGGAAGATCAGAGTAATATAGATTTATGGAGCAAACAGATGATGGAGCTTCCCTGTGAACGTGAGCCGTTCAAAACAGTGGTTGGAGAACCAGGTGTACGTACACATGGATGTCGAAGAAGACATCGCAGGAACAGTAACAGGAGCATCTACACCTATGCCGGCAAGGACAAGTTGTAGCCATCTCCGGAGATTTCACCCTGGAATGATATAATTCCAGTCTCAAGTAGTTACATTCTCATGCCACTTGATTTTTACTATCTTGCTAATCTCACCCTTCACCAAAATTCATGGCAACATGGTAGAATGGCTTGCAGCAACGACCGATGGGGACATCCAAAGTATCCAGTCAGCTAGAGAAGTCCATGCAACACATCCTTTTCTCTATCAATCAAAATGTTGTCATGAAAACAAACTATGTATCTGCACCATCATCGGTTTTCTCACACAATGTCGGCATGTTCTATTATACAACATATAATAGTTCCGCAATACAATGCAAGTTCACTATTTAATTATCATATTTACGAATATATGAGACATAAATTTGTATGTAGTTGAGCACCAAAGACCTCATTATAACTACTTGCACTGAATCACCTCCATCATGGTAATTGACGAAAAAAAAGAATCATATTCTTCGATATATTGTAGTTCACATGAGTTGTACTGGGTTTTTTCTTTGTGAATGTAATACTGAATTTTGACTATGAATTTGCAGGAGACATATGTTCTAAAGTGTACATATAATAGAATCCAAGTAAAAGTTGTAATTCTTCATATTTCAAGACTACACGAAACACAATAATAAGACAATATCAATGATATTTAATCTCTTTCAAAGGTCTAACAAAATTAACCCCTAATATTTATTTCATTGGTACATTCAAAAAAATTTAATAAAATATTATTACATCTGGGTGTGAAATGATAAATTTACATTAATCCTTATTAATTAGGTTTTGATTTATTATTACTAATATTTATGTATTACAAAAGTAATGAATGGTAATTAAAATATTCAAATGGATTCTAGAATATTTGTAATCTCACAGTAGATAAAAAGTTTAACGGTAAAATATGATAGAGGTTTAAAAGGCATTGCCCGCGCATCGAGCGGGCCACTTTCCTAGTTATAACTAAACATCGCTATAATTCTAAAAATATACAGACATGGATCAAAACTAGCTATGAGTGTCTCTAGCAGAACCTTAAAAGAAAATTCCTTTTGAGGATTAAATCTGATCTGGCCCTACCCTCAACTGGTTTAGCTGCTCAAGACATTTAGGCGGCACGTCGGCCACCTCTCGATTTTGAGCGGCCAAAAGGGAGTTCTTAGCAGAAATAAACTCCTCCCTTGCACGGCCGCATCTCTCCCCTGCTCAGCCGCATCCACGTCGGCGCCTCAATTTTTGCATCTGACGGCCAACACACACCCTCTCCAACACCCAGCCCAGCAGCCCCTGCCTCACTCCTCCGATTCAATCGTTACCTGTTGCCTGCTGCCTAAATCGACAAATCGAGCCGCCATTGCCGCCGCAAGATCTTTGACGACGAGGGCCACCGCGAGCCACGTTTCACCCGAAATGGGACCGTGCAGCCTCATGAAGTCGATTTTTTTTCAAAACTAGCATGTTTTTTACAGCAATTTCGGAAATTAGCAGTGCTAACAAGTTATTTGCAAAACTAGCACCCCGTCGGCCTCCCATTGGCCGAAGAGTGGCTCTTCGGCCAGCCGTTGACCGAAGAGGGCACTTCTGCCTCCCGTTGGCCGAAGAGTGCCCCAACTAGGCTGAAAAGGACTCTTCAGCCTTCCATAGGCCGAAGAGCACTCTTTGGTCAACCGTAGGCCGAAGAGTCCCTGGGCCCCACCTTTTCGCGTGAACGGCTGACCGAAGTTGCATGGTCGCGCTCTTCTGCTTACTGTAGGCCGAAAAGGTTTTTTTTTTTATTATGACTTACGAATTTTGTGTAACCATTTTGCAATGAAAAAAAATTGCACAGCCCTTTCCGTCAATATTTTCCCGCCAACTCTTTTCCCTCCATCTGTTCCTGCCAATACTTTCCCGCCATATGTTCACGCCACCCGTTTCCCGCCAACCCTTTCCCGCCATATGTTCCCGCCACCCCTTTCCCGCCAACCCTTTCCCGCCATATGTTCCCGCCAACCCTTTCCCTCCATACCCCAGTCGTTCTTTCCCGCCATTTTCTCCTCTCTACCTATAAAACCCCCTTGACCCGGAGGTGAATAAGCAGTCCATGGGACGAACTCACCGGTAGTGACACCATAATGAATGAGTTGGCTCACCAATTACGTAGGTCTGGGTGACCTGAAAGGACCTATGAGGAGGTACGTAAAGAACTTCTTAGGTTGCATGAAAGGTGGAAGAAGGTAGTGGAGCCAAAGAGTGAAACTTTTAGAAAGACTGCAGAAAAGCATCCATTTTTATGGACTGAGGAGAGCGAGGACGAAGATGATATCTTCATGCCGCCGCTTCCGGGTTCCGCATCATCGAAGGGCAAGAGTTCTGCATCGTCGAAGGGCAAGAGTTCTGCATCCATGAAGGGCAAGAGTTCTGCATCCACGAAGGGCAAGAGTTCTGCATCGTCGAAGGGCAAGAGTTCTGCATCAACGGAGGATGACGATGATGACTTCATGTAGTATGTAAGTTGTATTCCAGTTGTACCTCAACAAG
Organism: Triticum aestivum; assembly: GCF_018294505.1. Classification (NCBI taxonomy): domain Eukaryota; kingdom Viridiplantae; phylum Streptophyta; class Magnoliopsida; order Poales; family Poaceae; genus Triticum; species Triticum aestivum. The sequence goes on along the minus strand of NC_057797.1, from coordinate 21,294,122 downwards.
TAGGGCATTATGTTCTACCTTAATTTCAATCTGTAGTATGTAAACTGTATTTATTAAGTTCAACCGCATCGTTTAATTCAGATGTGCTTGTATCTTAATTATCGGTTGTAGTCTCTTTGGAAATGTAACTGGAATAACATTCGTCAGTCGGGAAAGGGTTGGCAGGAAACGGGTGGCGTGAACATATGGCGGGAAAGGGTTGGCAGGAACATATGGAGGGAAAAGAGTTGGTGGGAAAATATTGACGGAAAGGGCTGTGCAATTTTTTTTCATTGCAAAATGGTTACACGACATTCGTAAGTCATAATAAAAAAAACCTTTTCGGCCTACAGTAAGCAGAAGAGCGCAACCATGCAACTTCGGTCAACCGTTCACGTGAAAAGGTGGGGCCCAGGGACTCTTCGGCCTACGGTTGACCAAAGAGTACTCTTTGGCCTATGGGAGGCTGAAGAGTCCTTTTCGGCCCAGTTGGGGCACCCTTCGGCCAACGGGAGGCAGAGGTGCCTTCTTCGGTCAACGGCTGGCCGAAGAGCCACTCTTCGGCCAATGGGAGGCCAACGGGGTGCTAGTTTTGCAAATAACTAATTAGCACTGTTAATTTCCAAAATTGTTGTAAAAAACATGCTAGTTTTGAAAAAAAATCCATGAAGTCCGCATGCACCCCGAGCGCTCACCGCCAAGGTTCATGTCGCAGCCACTGCCACATGCAACATCGCCCTTGGGTACTTGGGCGGTGGAGATCTCGAATTCGAACACGCGGGAAAAGTGATAACTCAACACATTCGTGACGGTCGAGCATGTGGTGCGCGCGTACGACCTTACGACGATCCACTACTACGGCAATCGGTCAAAGCTAAATTTCCTCTCGATAGTCGCGCCCCAAACTACGTCGAGCCTCGTGTTAGGCCCAGTTCTTTTGATAGCTTATGGCA
>NC_057797.1:21271058-21292759 GCF_018294505.1 Triticum aestivum | reverse complement strand
AAAAAAATTGAGAGTGGCTTCTAGAATAAGCTTGAGAGGGGCAACTTGTTTTGCAAGGAAACAGAGAATTGCAAGGCTGTGAACTATGCCAATGTTGACGCATGAATAAGGCATCGTGAATATTCAGAGCTCATCGCTGAGAACCATGCTGGGTTCCAAGGAGGATGACGTGAATTGGGATGACATCTCCAACGATGAGGAGAATTCGTCTACTCGTCGTACCAACAATGACGATGAGGTCGGACCCTACGGTGGTGGCTTCATGGTGGTGGGGTGTTGTCCCAATATCCTCTTGACTCGGATGACTTTGATGCGTTCTACGGTAGTGCCAGGGACGACAAGTAGTTTAAAGTTGTCAAAATATTTCATGTAGTAATAAATCATCTAATTATGCAATATATGATGTGCTACCTTTATTTAATTGTGCAATAGATTAGTTTAAATTTGTGTTTGAAATGAAATTGTGTGCAAATTTAGTTCTAGAGTTAAGTTTTAGAAGTTCGGTTAGGAACCACTTTTTCTTACCTCCTCAAATTTGAGCAGTTAAGGTTTGAGGAGGCTTTTGAGGGGCTAAATTTTGAGGGTTCGATTAGAGATGCTATACGTATTGATAGTATGGATAATAAAAAGAAAGTGAAGCTAGTGATAAAAGGTCCTTATGTTATCCAAGAACAACCGTCAAATATGTTGAGCTAGTGATGACATGGTCGTTATACTTCCTAAACACAACCATCAAGCAATTGGCATGCATGTTGTGATAAGTGGGGAGGGGATTTGTAGCACGCATGGACGGGACAGGCAGCCCCCTTTTTTCTTCTGGCTTTTGATTTTCAATTTTTTATTTCTTTTGAACCAAAGGTCCAAATTATGTTTCATTCGCATATTCGTGTTTTTGGTGACAAGGGCTTTCAAATGAGATTCATTTTGAATACGTTTTGATGATTTTTCAAAATTTCATTATTTCAACTCCGAAAACTTGGTACAAGCGACCGGCAAAATCTTAAGTTTCAGAAACTAAAATTTAAAATTTGTTGTGCCCTCGTACAGGATCCAAAAAATTTACGGATCGCGAGGCAGTCGGGCAGTCGGCACGGCTGGACAAGTGTGCGCCCACGCACCTACGTACCCTGCTAGCTAGTTTCCCGTGCTTCTCGCAAAAAAGAAAAAAAACTAGTTTCCGGTGATAAGCGTTGGTGTACTGTTTTTCTCCTAGTAACCAATCGTTTTTCCATCGTGTGTGTCCTTCTCCAACCTGACCCAAAAAGATCAATTTTCGAAAAAGACCCTGAAAGATACATGACACCATTTTTCCTTGTCCATTCTCCCCTTTCTCTGTCCAACCAACCACTATACGAGGAGGACGTATTTGGTGCACGGGAAATTCTCATGTAAACTCTAATTGAGTACATTAACACAATATATATCGATTGATCGTGTCAAAAATTTTAAGTTGTAAATTCAAGTAAGATCTCGAGAAACAAAAATTACAAATCATACTATGAACGGTAGTTAATTTAAAATGGGCTATGAATGGGGGCTGTGAACACTATAGCAACTGAATTTTTCATTTACGTTTCTCTTGCTATAAGCTCAGTTTGAAAAAAAAATCCCATATTAGATGTATGCTAAGCACATGGTGTATGTGGTGAGTAACCTAAAGCAAAAAAAAAGTATGCTATGTCTATATACTTATTTCAGATTCTTTTTTTTGAACTTACAATATGGTTTTTCCACGCTCAGTGCACTGGGTGCATAGGATACGCTCTGATTATACAAGAAGAAAAAAGTCGAGCATGTTGACAAGATATATGTTAGTTTTTTTTTTGACAATTTTTTCAGAAAGAACCAAGTATGTTTCAGAAAAGGTTTGAGATTTAAATTTGATCTACAAAAAGACAAAAACATAACAAAATCCATCAACAGTATTGCGTATTACTAGTATTTTTCTTTTTGTGACACTATTCCTAGTGCTTGGGTTTTTTTTCTTCTCCATCTATAGTTTGATTTTTTTTCCCCGAGAACGCTAACATACGCAAAAGTTTACATGCACTTTATGAACAGGCACAAAGACATCCTACCCTACGAGCACATTCAAGAGACTGAGCAGACACATCTTGAGAATGTAGTTGACAGGCATACGATACCGCTGGCAAAAAGAACCTGAAATAAATTCAGAAAAATGCGACCGCTCATATGCGAAGTTTATACTTGAACCTGAGTGAACATGTTGTGCTTGAAATACATGGAATTAGAAAAAAAAATATTGGCGGGTACTGACTAGCGGTTGTGCTTGTAGCGATAGGATCCGTCTTTTTGGGCCCCTAGGAAGGATGAGAGGGTGTAATCGTCAAATCACGTCTGCATATGCAGATGCAGATCCTCGGTGAAAGGGAAACGACAAGACGGCGGCTCGAGCGGTGGAAAGCGACCTCACCTGCTATGCTGGTGAGCTATTCGGTCTAGTCTTTCTTGCCTGTCTTTTTCCGACAGTCAGTCCCGTGCTCCTTCGCGCCACCGTCCCCAACCCGCCGCCGGCGACAGAGCATCGATCTCGCCGCCGTACGCCTCGGTCAGCGCTGCTCCCTCCTTCTGTTTCGTCGAGCGGTTTCGCCTCCGACGTCCGTCGCCCGTGCCACCTCGCCGCCGGCGAGCTTCCCGGCGACTACAGGTAGCTAACTGCATACATGTTCTGCTCCTACTCCTCTGGTACGCCTCATGTGTTCGTGCCGCGTGGCCGCGGCAGCACCATGCTCTGATTGCCACTGAACTGCGCCCAACTAGCTGCTAGTAGTTCAGAGCGAAGACATTTCCTGCTACGCTCTACTACTACTGCTCTGTTTTCCCCTTGTGCCCAAGTCTGTTCATCCTTAGTTGCTTACTGTGGTGGTTAAAATACTCATGTCAGTCTTGGGTTTACCTGCAACATGATGGAATGGAGGAGGGTGTTATGCTGAAAGTTTGGAAGATTCAGGGGATGTTTGCTAAAATCTGCTGCTCTGCTCTTTAATTAGCTCAGATATTCATTTCAATTCATCTGTTTCACCACCTGATTATGCGAATCTACCCATAGCGCAAGTTGTTCAGATGCATGTGTTTGCTAAAACATACTGCTCTTTAGTTCACTGTTTTTGCTATGCTTGTGAGTTATCCTTTTCTTTTAAACGGATTTGTGAGTTATCCTTGATATTTCAATGAAAATGTTGATCATTTCAGAAGAGAACCCCGCCAGGTCCCATGTCTACAGAATGGGAAGGGGTAGAAGCCAAGAAGCCTCTCTTGGTGGCCCGGAACAACAGCGCTTCTTCGATTTGGGTGGTGGTCGCTAGCACCACTATCGCCGTTGCTGGATCCTTCGTGTTCGGCATCTCGGTATGTAACTCGACTTGTTCAACGGCCAACCATGTCACTATTTTGCATTCTCGTGTAGAGTGTACGTCTAGTTGAGATCCAAGGACAATAATGTGTGACAGTGCTTCCATTTAACTGGGTAGACAACTGTCCTACTGTTGTTCTAGCACAAATATTTTCAGGTTGGAGAACTCAATTGTGATCCCCTGTTTTGCAGGTGGGCTACTCATCACCATCTCAGGAGGGCATCATGCGGGATCTTCATCTTTCCTTAGCAGAGGTACTCATTCATACTATAACATTTTTGTTTGTTCATCTTGGTGATTGTGACCTGCTGAGTCAACTTGACACATGATCACTGTAAAGCATCTGCTCTTATAACCATCATGCAGTATTCTGTCTTTGGCTCGATATTGACCATTGGAGCAATGCTGGGCGCTATTGTCAGTGGTACCGTAGCAGATCGAGTTGGTCGAAGATGTGTAAGTTTCAATCCCATTTTCATCCTGCTAATTAAGCCATCTAACGAGCGTGTACTTGCCAAAACAAATCATTTATAGCCTCTCAAGTCTCAACTAACTGACGTCATCTTGATGTGCAGGCAATGGCAATTTCAGATGTGTTGTGCATTCTTGGATATCTCCTTATAGTCTTTTCTAAGGTCCCCTCCCTCAGTTCTCTATGTATCTCTACTTTAGTGTGCATTTCAGTACCTACTGTAATTTTGAAGCTAATAACACTCCTTAGTTCATCCTGTAATTTGTTTCCTTCTTTTCTGTATAATATTCTTCTGTAGAACTCTGTGTGGCTTGACCTTGGGAGGCTCTCAATTGGATGTGGAATCGGCCTTCTTTCATATGTGGTGATTATAGAAAACAATTCTATCTTGGTACTTTTTCCAACGAATTTGGTCTGAAAGTTGTGTTACCTGAACAGGTCCCAGTCTATATATCGGAGATAACACCCAAGAATCTTAGAGGACGGTTCGCAGCCGTAAACCAGGTTTGTACCCAACCTGGGAGATTTCATTACTGGTTGTGTTTGTATACAGTATTATCTTAAGAAGGCAAGTATATCCATTTCTGCAGTTTATGATATGTTGCGGGGCATCGCTCGCGTATGCTCTGGGGACATGTATCACCTGGCGTACCTTGGCAATCGTAGGTATATTAATTTGTTTGAATTTACTTATCTAACATTCATATAACAATGAGCGTATTTTAACTGGTAATTATTTCAACCTAACATATTGGCCTCAAAATGCATAAATATAAATTAAGAGCATATTGATATGGTTAGCTATTGCTCTTGTAGGAGTGACACCATGCTTGCTGCAGCTGGTTGGCCTTCTTGTGATTCCCGAATCTCCTAGGTGGCTGGTAAATAGCTTTCCTTGTTGTGTTGGTACTTGATGAATCTCTTTCTTCCGTCCATTTCCGTTCTTGGTTCTAGAATCACTTTATTAGACAATTATGGCCTAGTCAATAATAGAAAGGTAGAAACACTTCTACATATGTAAATGTACAGAGGCGCCCTCCCGATGCTTGATTCTTTGTGCGTAGGGTAGCTGTACAGTTCTTTTGTTTCCTCTCCTGTTTGCTCTGTTTTTTTGGCTTAGCTCTGTTTTCTGGTTGTAGGCTTAGTGTTTTCAGTTTTTTGCCTCAGGCTTTGTTTTGTTTCGCTGTTTTGCCTGTAAGATCCCTGCCATCTCAGTTTGGTTCCTTCTTCTAATACAAAAGACAACACATTTTTATATGTGTTCGAGAAAAAAAACAAATATATAGTAATACTATGTGGCATTGACAAACTTAGCATGATCATTTCTTAACATTCCGTCAAGTTCATACACAAGGGAGCAGATTTTGGGGTAACAGCAATTTCTATAAGTATTCAGTTTGAGACCTAAGTTCAATGTGTGCAGACAAATTGACATAAGTGTGAAATCATCTTCTCATATTGTCATAGCTGCTCTAAAACCTCTATTCATTAGATGGAGCCTACAGTTTTGCCCTTCTTTGATAGAAAACCCATGCATTCAGGCAAAGATCGGACACTCAGGTGCACTTGAGGAAGCGTTACAGAAGCTAAGGGGAAAAGAAACTGACATCTCCGAAGAGGCAGCAGATATCAAAGTATCAACTATTTTACTACTTGAGAACACCAACTTAGTTATTTGTTTCTAAAATGTTTAGCTCATTATATATGGTCAGGATTTCACAGAACAGCTTCAACACCTGCCACAGTCAAAGATGTTGGACCTATTTCAGAAGGATTATATTCATGCTGTCACCGTAAGTATTCTAGTTATGCATTTCTAGCTAGAAAGGAGAAGCTTAATTATGTGTAATTTTCTAAGACATCAAGTTTCTTTCAGGTTGGAGTTGGGCTGATGGTCCTTCAACAGTTTGGTGGAGTGAATGCAATCTGCTTCTACGCCAGTGAGATATTTGTTTCGGCTGGTAATGAGTTTTAGCAACCTGTTCCCTTGACCTTCTCATCCTTACTGCTTTTAGTTACTAGGCATATTTTTTACCATGTGTTACTTTTGGGCACTAGTACTACTAACTATCCATGACATGAATCAGGTTTCTCGTCAGGGAACACTGGAATGCTCGCTATGGTTGCGGTTCAGGTATCTTAATCATGGCTCTTATGCAGCTTTTTTTTCTTCTTCTCAGTACTCACTGATTTTATGGTGTCCTTGTAGATTCCGATGACGGCACTTGGGGTGCTTCTGTTGGACAAGGCTGGAAGGAGGCCACTTCTGATGGTAAAAAAAGATACACGGGTTTTTGATAGTTGAAAAATGATACAACTAGTAATGAATTCCTTGTTTCATGCTGCAATGCCCCAGGTCTCTGCAGCTGGGACATGCCTGGGTTGTCTACTAGTTGGCCTGTCATTCTTGTCCAAGGTTTGAATCTTCTGAAACTGATATCATCCTCGTAAGAAGGCCACACAAGCGCTATTATATAAATTACTTTCTTGAACAGGAACATCATTGGGCGAAGGACCTCAACGTCGCGTTGGCATTGACAGGGATTCTGGTATATACCGCATCTTAGTTTTAACTTCCTTTACAGCAATGCGGCCAGATGTATAGTCATGGTAAACATCTCTGTTGCTGTGGAAACCAGATCTTCAGTGGATCTTTCTCACTGGGTATGGGAGGAATTCCATGGGTTATAATGTCAGAGGTGCCTTTTCTGCCGTTTAAACCATTAAAAGAAATGTTACTAGCTAGCGGTATGAATGAATTTGACCACAAACAATCCGTCGCTGGACATGCAGATCTTCCCCATACACATGAAAGGGTCAGCAGGAAGCCTGGTGACCTTGGTGAGCTGGCTCGGCTCATGGATCGTCTCGTATGCCTTCAACTTCCTCCTGCTGTGGAGCTCCTATGGTAAATACATTTGTAGCACAGAAAATGGACCTTCTGATCAAGAGAATAGTTCCTGATGACCAGAAGTTCTGTTGATGTTTTTGTTTTGTTTTGCTTGTACACCATTGACGGATTAATTTCAGGTACATTTTTCATGTTCGCGACCATTTGCGGGCTGACTGTTGTATTTGTGGAGCGGCTGGTACCAGAGACTAAAGGAAGGACCCTGGAAGAGATTCAAGCGTCCATGAACTCGTCATTGACGCCAGTTTCTTCTGGAATTAACCGAGCTGCGTAAATTATTTACTTCCTCTGTTCCATAATTACTGTTGTGGTTTTAGTTCAAATTTGAATTATTGTCATGGTTTCAATTCAAATTATGCAACAGAGGGAGTACATGGCTTGGTTTCCCTTTTTGTGTTACGTTTCAGTATGTATCTGGGATATTGTGACTAGTGTGCTCTACAAATATATGGCGTCGTTACTTCTCAGACGATTGACAAATAACCTACAAAGAAGATAGGTTTTTTGTGGGGTGGTTTGATCTCTACTTGTATCCCAATAAATTTGCTGAGCGAGCTTGATAAGGCTAGACTAGATGCCTTGTTGGAAATATGCCCTAGATGCAATAATAAATTAGTTATTATTATATTTCCTTATTCATGATAATCGTTTATTATCCATGCTAGAATTGTATTGATAGGAAACTCAGATACATGTGTGGATACATAGACAACACCATGTCCCTAGTAAGCCTCTAGATGATTAGCTCGTTGATCAATAGATGGTTACTGTTTCCTGACCATGGACATTGGATGTCGTTGATAACGGGATCACATCATTAGGAGAATGATGTGATGGACAAGACCCAATCCTAAGCCTAGCACAAGATCGTGTAGTTCGTATGCTAAAGCTTTTCTAATGTCAAGTATCATTTCTTTAGACCATGAGATTGTTCAACTCCCGGATACCGTAGGAATGCTTTGGGTGTACCAAACGTCACAACGTAACTGGGTGGCTATAAAGGTGCACTACGGGTATCTCCGAAAGTGTTTGTTGGGTTGGCACGATTCGAGACTGGGATTTGTCATTCCGTGTGACGGAGAGGTATCTCTGGGCCCACTCGGTAGGATATCATCATAATGTGCACAATGTGACCAAGGAGTTGATCACGGGATGATGTGTTACGGAACGAGTAAAGAGACTTGCCGGTAACGAGATTAAACAAGGTATCGGGATACCGACGATCAAATCTCGGGCAAGTATCGTACCGATAGACAAAGGGAATTGTATACGAGATTGATTGAATCCTCGACATCGTGGTTCATCCGATGAGATCATCGTGGAACGTGTGGGAGCCAACATGGGTATCCAGATCACCCTGTTGGTTATTGGCCGGAGAGTTGTCTCGGTCATGTCTGCATGGTTCCTGAACCCATAGGGTCTACACACTTAAGGTTCGGTGACGCTAGGGTTGTAGAGATATTAGTATGCAGTAACCCAAAAGTTGTTCGGAGTCCCGGATGAGATCCCGGACGTCACGAGGATTTCCAGAATGGTCCAGAGGTAAAGATTTATATATGGGAAGTCCAATTTCGGCCACCGGGAAAGTTTCGGGGGTCACCGGTATTGTACCGGGACCACCGGAAGGGTCCCGGGGGTCCACCGGGTGGGGCCACCTATCCCGGAGGGCCCCATGGGCTGAAGTGGGAGGGGAACCAGCCCCTAGTGGGCTGGTGCGCGCCCCCCCCCCCATGGGCCTCCCCTGCGCCTAGGGTTGGGAAACCCTGGGGGTGGGGGTGCCTCCACCTGGCTTGGGGGCCAAGCCACCCCTTGGCCGCTGCCCCCCCCCCCCATCTAGATGGGATCTAGAGGGGCCGGCACCCCCCTAGGCCCCTATATATAGTGGAGGGGAGGGAGGGCAGCCGTACCTGAAGCCCTGGCGCCTCCCTCCCTCACGTGACACCTCTTCCTCCCCGCTTGCGCTTGGCGAAGCCCTGCCGGGATCCCGCTACTTCCACCACCACGCCGTCGTGCTGCTAGATCTCCATCAACCTCTCCTTCCCTTGCTGGATCAAGAAGAAGGAGACGTCTCTCCCAACCGTACGTGTGTTGAACGCGGAGGTGCCGTCCGTTCGGCGCTAGGATCATCGATGATTTGGATCACGACGAGTACGACTCCATCAACCCCGTTCACTTGAACGCTTCCGCTCGCGATCTACTAGGGTATGTAGATGCACTCCCCTCTCCCTCGTTGCTAGATGACTCCATAGATTGATCTTGGTGATGCGTAGAAAATTTTAAAATTCTGCTACGTTCCCCAACATGCCTAGCATGGATCTTGTAAACTGTGCAATGGTTAATCAAGATACAGAGGCCGCGGTATTATTGCTATTTCTCTTTCCGCAGAAAATAATCTTTGGTTACTTTTGTCAAGCCATGCTTGCGCCTACTTCAGATTTCTCGAACTTATCATCTTTTGGCGATAAATTTTTGTTCTTGTAACATACTTGGGCTTACTGCATTGTTATGTTAGGAACACTAGTAGAAGGCCCGTGCGTTGCTACGGGCAAAAGCCGAATAACCATGAGTTGTCATCGAATAATAAAAATAAGAACAGATTGATCAAATTATTCTTTTTATTTAGAAATACACGTTAAGCATGGTGGCATCCGGTTTTCTCATAAGTTGTCATCCAGTTTTCATCACACAACGGCAAATACGAACTCTCTTCCACTCAGCCTGTAGGTGGGACAACCTGCAGTTGCCCACTTCCTGCCACATATGTCCACTTATTTAAGTGGGATTAAGTGGGCTGCCCACATACTGTATATACTGTATGTGGTATTATGTGGGCTGTCACATACCCACATCATTCATGAAACATGAAAATATAAAACTTGAGATGTAAGACAACTTAACACAAAGGCACGTAAGTCTAGATTGAAGTAAAGAACATGCCCACATATGATACAACACAAACTACAATCTTCAGCAGTACAAGACTGGAGGTTAACATAGACGGCAAACATTTCCTCAGATTATTTTTTTCGAAACGGAGGCAAAAGATTTGCCTCATCGATTAATTAAGAAGAAGAGAATTGCCCATTTAATTAACGGAAAACCGGGCAAAAACCGATACAAATAGACCACATGCGGACTACTCGCTAAGAAAGAAACTCCACGACCCCATGGTCAACCGGACAAACACATATAACACGCAACAACCATAATCCCTCGCACTTCTTCGTTGCAAAGAAACACCCAACAAAATCAAGCTTGAAGACAACGGATACCACCGACTCCACTGAGATGAGCTAATCGGAGATGGTGGTCGAAGAGACCGAATATCATTCATCAAGCAGCCGCGGACGCCTTACTAAGGGCGCCACTCCTTTTGCCTATGCTCCTGAGAGCCTTCTTCACCTTCTTGATTTTGCCCGTAGAAGCCTCCTCCGCTAGGAGGCAAGCAATCTCCTTGCCAGACCCAGGGCTAGCTGCCTCCAAGGAGGTGAGCAAGCGGCAAAGCTTTTTCTTAAAGACCACCTCGTCAATACGTGCCAACATACCTTCACGGTCAAAGACGGGCGACCGGATGGACTTCAGCGCCTCAGAATGAGATGCTAAAGCACCTACCTCATCATCGTTAGCACCCTCAGACGCCACCTTGTCCCTTACAGACACCACCGCAAGAACATCATCAGCCATGGGTGCCATCGACACGATGGACTTTGGCACCTCGAGTTGCCCACATGGCAGAGGCGAACCCTGTAGTCCCGCCTCGAAATTAGGTGCCAAAGCACCTACCTCATCAACCTCGTCACCCACAGACATCACCTGCCCCATCACATGAATGAGCAGGCTAGTACACATGAATCAGCAAGATTGTTTGTTCATATCTTCAGGATTTTTAAATGTCAATCTGTCCATTTCTTCAGGCTTACTTGCTTCTTCAACTTAGCTGACTAAAAGCTAACAAAAAAAGAACATGAATAAGCACTCAGAGTCAGAATTTGAAACTTGGCAAATTTTAGAAGTACAATACGGAGAAAAATGAGCTGAGTTAAATAAAAGTACATTACAAAGATGCCATTTTTTACACAATTACAGAACACAAGGGTGCATTCAGTAAATCATAGGAGAAAAGAACTTAAGAAAATTTCGGTAACACTTGTAAACTTGTTTTCTTATCTTCTGCACATCATTCAGGTCCTACTGGACTCTCGCAAAAAAAAATTCAGGTCCTACTGGAAGGTGTGCGTGATGCTTGTAGGCAAAAGAAACAACACTGTGTAGTACATGATCCGGATTTGAGAAGGTTAAATGACTGAATTATTTTTTGATTCAGGCCAAAAAATAATACACTTTGTAGTACATGTACGCACAACAGAATAGATGATTCAGGCCAAAAAAGCATAAGAAATTTACCATTGTGTCTAATCAAGCTATATATACATACCTTGATCTTCTTCCTCTGGCATGCATAAAATTGGATACATAAATAAGAAAGCCCTCCTGACAAATCTGATCAGTCGAGTCTTTCAGTTACTCTTTGCAGACTCTGCACAAATATGCACTCTGCTCCATCAGTACAACCAGTAAGTCGTTGTAAACCTGGGGCCAGTGCCCTTGTTATAAATGCATTCTGCTTCCATCTTCCATCGGCCCAGCATGCTAATGCATAGCTCGAAAGATGAAACCCTGGAGAGGGATATGATGCCAAAGCACCGTCATCGTCCGATCACATGAATCTAGAGTTTCCTCCAAAGCAGCATAAATTGCAGCTGAGAATACCTCGGCGATGCCCATAGGAAGGAAACGACACTCGAAAGCTTCGCCATCACCGGCTCTTGCAAACTCCGGAGACAAGCTTTCGCCCGGATCAACCTCTCGAGCTCCGCACAACATGCACCAGCAAGTCCAACGTCGAGCCACGATGGCCAAATCCGTCCGGATCTAACCACCTGCTCACCAGGGCACCGCACTGGCCACCCCGCGTCCTCTTCATGCACCGCCGAAGCACACGCACACACGCAGCTGCCCACACATCCACCTGTCCAGGACGCCGCCGAGGAGCACACCAGCCGGAACCGCGCATCGCAGATACACCCAACCCCTCCCCCCTTCTTGATTAGTCCACCAACGAGCCCTCGTGGACAGATGTGGCCCAATCAAGCCCTCCCTCCAACTCCTCGGTAGGCTGCTGCCCAACCATCCCTCTACCGCCGGACTACCACGCCAGCGCTCCCCATGTTGTTGTTGAACTTGTAACCATACGATTTGTATTGCATGACAGATGAATATTTACCAGATAAACACGTAAAGAAGATAAGCCGCTCTTCATTCCTATAAGCCCTTAGTAGACCATCAGATCCTTCTTTTTGCACATGCACGCCATATTATTGCAGAGATGATGGGGGAAGCAAAGAAGTTATGCCTCTCTGTGCGTGCATTGCGAGGAACCCCCAACAAGTATTGAACTCTTGATATGAATCCTTGTCGGGAGGGGCAAGCAAGGATGATAAATTATCTAGGGTAACATGAAAAGGTTAAGTGATGTTGCTGCACCTCAAGTGTTCTTAGGAATCCTCGTGGTTCCTCTTGATTATGCATCTTCATGAAAAAAACAAAATCTTGAGCTCTTCGTTCCTATAAAATTTCAGTAACAAGATAAATTTTAACACAAGAAAACTGAGTACCTTGACAAAACAAATAGTAAAAGTCAAATTTCACTAAAACAAGATATTTTATTAGCTCTAGAAAAATTGAGTGCAAGGGTAAATTTTAGTATCCTGAGAAAAGTTTTAGTATGAATATGAAACAAAAGTAGTCCTAAATAAAGAAACTTAATGACAAGGTACATCACGTAATAATCCACACTGAAGGTATACAACAAGAAACATGCATTTTATGTCATGATTCAGCAGTAATAAAGAAGTGAAAACTACCCATGTTTATCACCATTTGTAACACTATTTAGTTTATTCAGGAAAAGAATGTACCTTTGCAATCTTATTTTCGTCTATCCTAAACATGATAATATATCACAAGCTATCAAGGCTGAACATCTTTGGTTGCCAGCCCAAATCTCTAGGAAAAATCTGAACAGTAAAATAGGATATACAAGCAGAGAATTTACAAATTAATCCTTTGACTGAAAATATTTCTTCACACATGGAGATTTGGAATACCAAGATATAAGATACAACGGACTGAAATGAATACCTAATTCGGTTCAGATTATAGAGCTGCAGATCTACATCATTCTTTTTCATATCCAGCTCATCGCACGCAGAAGGATCACAAGTTCCCATTTTCAGAAGGTAAATCATGAGCACATTAATCTTCTCGGAAGGTTTAATTTGGTGTGCACCCATATAGAAACAACAAAAGTGGCTCTCAACTGTTTCAAATATAGGCCTGCTAAAATACAACACCCACTCAAGAAGGAAGTCACACAACTTGATGATTTGAGATGCTGTCATTGAAGCTATTCTTGTCTGTACTAAAATACAAAGATCAAAGCAATTAGACAGGTGACTCGAGGAGTGGAGCGGTGGCATCACATCCCCGCAAAGGGAGTATTCGTGACAAATATTAGACAGGTGACTCGGAATAAATATAAAAGGTTCAATGTTTTCAGAATACACTGAATTACAAGAGATTAAAACTGACCTCAACGTGAACCTCAAAGAGCCATGGTATGCAAGATAGCCTTGATGATTTTCTTTTGCATTTATCCTCAGCAACCAAGGTTGAACATTGTATGTCTAAGAGCTCCCCAGTGCCTCATCTTATGCTGTCCTTTTAGCTTCTCCTTGTTCCTCCAGCTCTCTCGAGCTTCTCAGCTCTTCCTTTCATCTTCAAATCACCACATCTGGGCTATATGCATATTCTCCTGCTATATATAGATCTCATTTAGCTTTATAAACCTAACATATTGGTGCCAGAAAACACAACCGTGAGCTATTCCTAAAAGAACACCCAGATGAACTGAGATCAACTTACAGAACATACATCTACAGAAAGGTAATAACAGAGATGACTATTGATTGTAAGCATTTGTTGCAATCTTGTATCATAAGCAGGCATTGGCACAACTGAAACATGATGGATGTGGAAAGGATACCATGCGATCCTACCTGTGGTACAGCCAGAACCATGCATGGACCAGCTTGTTCATGCAATCATCGTGGTGGCGTCTCCCGAGCACCGCACGTCACCCGACGTCATTCGCGTGCAAGCCCAGAAGCACTCTCAAGCCCTGTTTCAGTGGACTCAAATCAATGTATAAAGTTTTGAACATAATTTCTTTCAGTACGTGATAACTTGATATGTTATCCTCCTATTTAATAACACCAAGAGTTCCCTGTTCAGCATTCTAACAATGGAAAACTGAGAATGGAGGAAACGGCTAGACAATTACCCGAGGAATAATCTCATAGCTCTGCCCCTCACAGTATGTCACATTGCCGTCATGGTCGATGATGACATGGCACGTCTCTCCCAGAGCGTTATGACCTACTGCCTGCTCTACGGAGACGATGGTGGTTGTGTAAGGTCCCTTGGGCTTGTCGGTGTTGAGAGGCGGCTCTTTGGCGCTCTCGGGGGTTGAGTGGCGCTATCCTTCAGGCTAGAAGAGGAACAACAATTAGATGAATACACATATTTCATGTCACAACACATCAATACCATGCGTCAAAAGAAATCACAAAACACAAAGATGAGAAGAATGAGTGTTCATCAGGTCCGCCAAAGTAACTGCATCAAGGAATTACAATTGTTTGAATAGTTGGGTCAATGTTTTGGCTGTCAGGTTAAATCTCTCTTGTGTTTACTACATGAGACAAATTAAGACACTTGAGTAAATGAACCATGCATTTCTCATCACGAGAGCATGAGCAAGTATCGCTTTTGATCCATAAAACATACGGTCTCTCGTTTTCTAATCATTATATAGCAGTCTATATTTATAAAGGATGTAAAATTTCAACCAAATTACAATCTCAACTCTACATATAAAGTGAAATCAAATCACGATATCTCACTGAATTCAACATTACATATGTTGTCCAACTCGAGTTGAAGACTTCAAGTAGTCACTGAATTCAAGAAAACATTTTACCTCTAGATGTAGGCCAAAGAACAACAAATGAGTGGAAAGTTCCAATCCAGAAAGCCATACCGGGGAAATTGTACGACAATTGGAACTGATTTTTTGTAGAGGGGGAAAGAGAAGAGGAGCACTCATCTGCCTTGTTCCATTATGTTCGTCGAACCAACAGGAAATCTATAGTACAAATCGTGAAACATCGAGTATCCTGCATACAGAACAAAACCAAGATCAATACATGCTTGTAAAATTGAGAACTACCATAGCACAAACATGAGATGCACCTTTAGACCTACTACTACATATGTTGAGTCTGATTTTTTTTGTACCACAACACAAGATGAGTAGAGAGGGAGGAGGACGGACCTGAGTTGCTGGTGAAGTGATGAAGCTCGACGATGGCTGCACTTGCTCAACTTGTTCCCCAGAGCCACGACTCGAAATTGCTCGTCACTGCTAGATATAACAGGACACCGTTAAATTCAGTTCATCATCGGGAAAGCAAGAAGAAATCGACCAATCTGGGACAATTCGAAGCAACAGACCTTGACGGGGTTGAAGGAAATTAAAGAGGAGAAGAGCAGCAGCGCCCCCCTTGTGTATCTTGCAGGGCATCCAGGTCCCTAGAACTTAGTTGATCTTAACTTAATTGGAGCAATTTCCAATAGACTCGAAAATCACCTATTCTGATATGTTTGCTTTGTATTAACAGTCAAACAATTTGCTTGATGGATGCACTTCATCGTAAATTAGGTGCTATACTTGATGGATGCACTTCATCTAAAGGCTACAATAATAATCCAGAATTAGACCGGGAACTTGCATTGGGCGGTAACGGAAGACTGCAGTTTTAGCCCCTCACAGATTTTCCTACCAACCATGTATCAACAATTTTTGCACGGAGAGGATTCAGTCATGTGCAAACTAACCGGAAATTTTCTGTGTACACCTACATCCTAGTGTATCATCTTTATCAGATTAAATCATCAAAGCAATGCTATCTAACAAGTAAGCGGAGAGAATGTTGATTGCCTAAGATCAGCAAGACTATCACTGAAGGCGAGTATATATAGGTCACAAAGAAAAAATTGTGGCGGATGGTTTCATAAGTTTAGTGTCGAGGAAGCCGCAATGCTGACCTGGATACGCTGCGACAGAAGGTGGAGGTGACTACCGGCCGACCACCATGCATCAGAGAAAATGGAATCAATAGGGGCGGCTGCACTAAACTTGACCAAGCACATCAGACTCCTGAAAAATAACATTTTATTAGGAATTCATCAGAAGTAGCATAAACCTATGGTTATGAAATACAGACCACTATTGAGACTGGACACCTTAAATATTACTAATTCATGAAATGGACTATTAAACATGGCGTCTGTAATCTATGAAATAGTGCTTATTCACATCAAAAATTGAAAGCATGACAGACTATCTAGCAAGGATTGAAGAGTTAGCAGCTTATAAGAACATTTTGTCTGAAGTTTTGATGGTCCATTGACATCTACCAGCAAATACTAATTGCACAGAATAGTAGTCGGTGCATGAATCAGAACCAGTGGAGATCGCACTTGTGTTCGTGAATGAATTGCATTGCATAAGGACAGCTGCAATATCATCGGGGCATCAACGACAGAAGGGCCAAGATCAGAGAGAGACCGGAGCGCTACCAAGGTCAAAATCATATATGTGCACACACAAGGTGAAGAGGACGGCGGCAACAGCAAGCCTACAAAGCCCTCGGGCTGGAGCGGCGCGAATCCTGAAGGTGTGGCTGGAGGAAAAGACGCGGGCGGGGGACGCGCCGAGTGGCGCAAGCCTCCGAAGTGCGTACCGAAGCCGGAGTTGCCGGAGTTGGAGGCGACCGAAGCCCTTGCCACTGAGGAGCGGCGAATCCAACCCGATGGGTGGACGCAGCGGCACGAGGCGATCACAGGAGGAGTGTTCTTAGCGCCGCGGAATCGGCCGGCCTAGATCCAGATGGCGGCGACGGAGAGAGAGTTGGGTCAATGCGAGGGCCGGATCTGGCCGCCGGCTGAGCGCGCTCTCTCTCTCTCGTCCTTGGGTGCGGGTGCGGGGAGAGGGCGGTGGTGGTTGGGTGGCACCCGCGGAGGAGTGGAGTTGAGTGGAGGACGCCCGGGGTTGGGGAGAGGATGGAGGTGGGCAGCGGCGGCCGGAGGCAGGGCCAGTCGACGAACACCCATGCAGCGGCGGCGGTGACGGCGACGTGAGGAACCCTAGCACGCGCATTGGGCTGGGGACAGGAGCGACTCGTTTTCCTGCGGGCTAGTTTTTCTTCTGCGGTGCGTGTGTGGGGTGGGGAGCGGGTGGGAGGGGACGAAAAAAACCGGCGAAAAAAAACCAACGAAAAAAATCAGACGAAAATGGTGGGACGAAAATAAAACCCGAAACGCGACCTACCAACTGAGACATTAGGAGTAGAGATTGATTTTCTTTCGTAACCGAGCTTTGTGTATTCGTGAGCTAGAGCTTCTACTGAGCTTAGGCTGAGCCCACTAGAACTCGGTCAAGCTTAATTAGTTTGTTGACAGACTGACCTTGTCGCTACCTTGTCGCATCGGTTCGACCATTCCTTGTTGGAATCGGGAAAGCGAGACACTGTGGCATATTCTACCCGGCGTGTATCTAACTTGATGAGAAAATAGACCAAATTTTACATTCATAGTTTACCACGTGGTATACCCAAAGTAAAACACATATATAGAACATACTCACAGACCATTGCACATTCACCCTATCCAACATCATGATATACAACACACAAACACATCAGAGTGGCTCATTGGAAATCCAACGCCTAAGCATTGCGAGGCATCTCTCTGGTTGGTACGACGGTGCAGTGTGTCCACCACCCTGTATGCGTGTTAATTGGTCAATGAGAACTGTCCAAATTAAATTAACCCGTGATAAAGCCTGGATCTCATCAAGAGACAAGTACATTTCATATTTCCAAGAGCCTCCTAAGTGAAGGCAGAGATAAATATCTTTTTACCTTTACGGTGGCGAACGTCATGTTATTTGTATATGCTATTGTGAATCTGCATATTTGTTATATGTCACACTGTAAGTGGAATTATCCAATGCAGTTTATATACGTGAATAATATAGGAACCAACATGAAGAATCCAATTCATCAAATGGTATTTAAATGTAAATTCTCACCCAGCGGATTGTCCATCAAGATGCCAAGCCCTCCATTCATCCATAATGGAGAAATTGAGTGATCTTACCCAAGACTGTGTACCCAAAAAAGGTACAACAGCATCATGGTCTCCACTGTAGAAGAATGAGAGGTGAGCAGTTGGAAAACTATATCCCTCCATTTCAGAATATAGTTTGTATTTTCAAAATTCAAGCTTTATAAAACTTGACAAAGTTTAGAGAGAGATATATACACATCTACAATACCAAATAAATATCATTAAAAACATTGTGAAACATACTTTTACATTACATTATATTATATCATATTATATTTGGTAGTATAATGTTAATACTTTGTCTATAAAATTGGTCAACCTTTACAAGATTTGTCTTTAAAAATATCCATATGCACTATATTTTGGAGTGGAGATAGTATTCAACTCCATAGTTGCTGATGTACGACAGATCATCTTTTGTTCCACTGTTGTACATTCAAATATATTTAAAATACAGCCCTACAACCAGATGATAATTGTTGTAAGCTATCTATATTTGTTTTTATGTAATAGTAATTACCTATATACCAAGGCACGATAACCTTTTGACGTAATATTACGATGGTACTTTATACTGCTCTCAATGTCATGGGTGAAAGGTAGGTCTTTTTCATGGCACCTCACCCATTCGCCCATGCTCCCCTAAGTTGTTGGCGCATAGTGATACAAAAGTAGAGTGTTAAACATCAGATGCCAATAGCAAGAGATATATCTTCTCGAACAGAGATAGTAATCTAACCTCCTTGATTCCAAGTTTTTCCCGTATGATGTTGTTGTTAGCCCAAACATATATCAGGTAGGTAATATAGCTCTGTAGATGGGAGAAAAATAGAAAGTTGGTTGGGAAATAACTTTTGATGACTCACAACATCTTAGTAAGTGGAATAACTAATCTGCATAGCTGTGTTGGCCTTTGTCAGCATTGAAATGCCTGGTATATGTATGAAATATTGTGTAGTGATGTTGTATATGCGTGTGAGATTCTGGTAGTGCAGCGGGCCTGCTGCTACTGCAATTTTGGGTGTATGGCTTGTTGAAATTAAGCAGTTTGCCCTTGCTGCTCAAACATCCATCACAGAAATTTATACCTTCTGTGATCTAAGATATAACAAACGGACTATTTTCGTTCTTGCCCATCAAGGATAGGAACCTATGTTCTGAGATGTTTGGTGGTTAGGGTCATCGCAGTCGTACTTTTCTCCCATTGGGTGAAAAATGTAAGGGATGAGGTTTTCCATCCAATGATAGTTCATTGTGTATCTTAGAATCAACCAGGAAAGTAAGGCAAAACTTTATTGCACTATCCAATATCATGGCGTAAAAACATGTAAGCCGCACGCACAAACAATCTATCGACTTGCCCGAGTATGAATTTGATTGTGTGCACATATTAATATGATATCCATACTACTAACGTGGTAATGTATACTCTTGTGGGTTCACAATTTACAGACAATCAATTATTCTTTAAAAACCAGTACAGTAAATCACGGATATTTTCATCATTTTATTAGACCTATATCTGCTCAGCCTTTTCGCATTATTAGTAGTTATTTGCAATATATATTTTTTTCTTGTTCCCAATGTTTTAAAAAATGCACCTTTAAATTTAGTTTAGCATAATAATTTTTATTTATTGGGATTTCACTTATTCAGTAAAGGAATGAATAAACATGGACTTACATGGCAATCCACTGGAAACCGAGGTGGTGGATGTTTCAGTGCTCCAGTTTCTTGTTGGAGGATCCTGCCTTGTGTAGTCTCATCGTTTGGTGTGGGAGACAGATAATTGCACTTTTTATCCAAAATATGGGAGTCATAAATTTCTTCAAGCAACTGCAGGGAAACATCAAACAGAATCACGCATATGATCAGTCAATCTATGTTTATAATATATATAATACTGAGATAGAAAAAGAATTATGGAAACTCATCAATCTATGTTTATTATATATATATCTTCACCCTGGGTCGCGCTATTCTTCACCCCCTCTCTATTTTGACATCAATGCATCGTATTTTTACGTTTCGTAAATTTTGTCTTATTTCATACATAAAAAGAGAACATAAAAAATATGTACTCGCCGTAAAAAATATTTTATGTTACGTAAAATTACGAATGTAAAGCACAGTGTAAAACTTACATAAAATATGATTTTTCTGGTCTTATAACCAATAGTTTTGTTTTATTTATACCAAATTTTACATATTGAATCAATATGCATGTAAATATTTATATTCTAAACGTAATTTATTTGGAAAGCGATCGTAAGATTACCTCGGGTGAAGAATAACTTATTCGTCACGCTGGGTGAGGAATAGTTGTTCTTCAACCCCCCTCTGTTTTATCATCAATGCACCGTAATTTTACGTTCCGTAAATTTTGTCTTATTATAGACGTAAAAAGAGACCGTAAGAAAATATATAATCATCGTAAAAAAATGTAAAAACATAGTGTAAAATACACATAAACTGTAAATTTTCTTGTCTTATGACCTATATTTTTATATTCTTATGCCAAATTTTACATAGTGAATCAATAGGAATGTAATTATTTGAATTCCAAACGTAATTTAATTATGAAATGATTGTAAGATTACCTTGGGTGGCTTATTATGCAATGAACATAATCGGTCTTATTGTAAAATCAATGTCTTACTAGATAGATTCGAGAGAATAGGAGAACAGTAGCCTGACAAACAGTCGGTTCAGTCCGATTCAGGTGCCTAATCAAATAGAACCCTTATGGATTTGCTAGTTGATAAGGTAAATATCCAGCCCACTAAATGCTAGACGTAGTGAGGACAAGGGCCTCCAAAAAACTTATTTTCGTTCAAGAATAACTTATTCTGCGCCCTGGTTGATATATATAGGGTCGCGCTATTCGTCACCCTGGGTGAGGAATACTTATTCTTCACCCCCCTCTATTTTGCCATCAATGTATCGTAATTTTACGTTCCGTAAGTTTTGTCTTATTTTCGACGCAAAAAGTTACCGTAATAAAATATATAATCACCATAAAAAATATTTTATGTTATGTAAAATTACAAACGTAAAAACATAGTGTAAAATACACATAAACTGCAATTTTTCTTGTCTTATGACCTATATTTTTTATTTTCTTATATCAAATTTTACGTAGTGAATCAATAGAAATGTTACTATTTAAATTCGAAACGTAATTTAATTATGAAATGATCGTAAGATTATCTCGGATGAAGAATAACTTATTCTGCACCATGGGTGATGAATAGTAACACTATGGGATTGACTATTCGTCACCCTGGGTGAGGAATAGTTATTCTTCACCCCCTCTATTTTACCATCAATGCACTGTAATTTTACATTCCGTAAGTTTTGTCTTATTTCCGACGTAAAAAGACACCTTAATAAAATACATAATCGCCGTAAAAAATATTTATGTTACGTAAAATTTCAAACGTAAAAACATAGTGTAAAATACACATAAACTGCAAATTTTCTTGTCTTATGACCTATATTTTTATTTTCTTATGCCAGATTTTACGTAGTGAATCAATATGGATGTAACTATTTGAATTCTAAACGTAATTTAATTACGAAATGATTGTAAGATTACCTCGGGTGAAGAATAACATATTCTGCACCCTGG
>NC_057797.1:21261097-21270718 GCF_018294505.1 Triticum aestivum | reverse complement strand
GGTGCCTGGGCACCTAGCTGGTTTTTCATTAATGCCTCGCGGATTCAAACTCATTAAATTTTGCATGCAAGATTTTCCATATGTGATACTAGCACGCATGCATTTGTTTCCAAACAATACATCCATCCTTAACTTCCCTTGCATGCATGATCGTCCTTTGATTCTGTCCAAAATAAAAATATATACCTTAATAGAGACGACATGCTTGATATAACCAAGGTACGGTAGATGGAAATGATATACCAAAGAAATATACAAAATCAAAGGGTATATGGAGAACTGATGGAGATACATGGTACGTTGGGCTCAAAGGATATACGTAGGCGTGACATACTCTCCACTATCTATGAAGAACAGATGGAGATATACATGATGTTGGGCTTGATGAAAAAAAAACCTACATCTGTGGGTATATGATACCTTCAATTCTTAAAATATTTACATTGAGTAGCAAGTTTTTGTATGGACGTTATATTCTATTCCCACAAAAAAAATGGACGTTATATCCTAATTACTAGATAGCCATTTTTGTATGATATATTCATCGTACGTATCACATACTCTCTACTGTGTATAAAAAACTGATGGTCATATCATTATTTATTTATTGTGTTGTTTAATAATTTCTAGGCATGTCGATAGTTTTGCTAGTTTTCTTGTTATATCATTTTTTATATTTTGTAAATATGGCAACTGTTCTTTATATATTTTAAATATGTCACACTTATTTACTTTTATAATGTAAAATGCATTGGACAGGACATACCCACAATATTTTAAAATATTTGTGGGTATTCGATTCCTTGGAATGCTTTTATAAAGTGACAATAAAATGCATTGCATTTTTTATACGATAGTTTTCTAATAGGTATCTGATAATAAAAGCGGAAATGTTTCAACCACGAGACAACCGTGGGTATGTGAAATTTATGGATATGCATGAGATATTTGGTCTAATATGTTTACTATGAATTATTCTCCTTAAACACATCACTACCATTTTGTTTAAGTTAGATAATATTGAAAAAATACGTCCCACATAACGGTACCATATACCTCCTATTAATACACGCACGAAAATTTTTATTTCCATATACCTAAGAACATAAATGTATACAAATCATGAGGCATTTATTTCTGATTTCTCTCTCCTATTTCTATTAATGACTTCAAATATGCAACGTCGCCATGCATGTTATTCTCTTTCCTTTTTCAATTGTTCCCATGCATGGTGTGCATGAGCCTTATTTATGGTATCCAATTAGCGATTAATGCATTAATACACATATCCGTTGCAATAGCACACATCTAAATGCAATCGAACGGTGAAAAGGCAAGGAGCCTGGGCACCTAGGTGTCCCAAACTGCCGTCCTATATATATATATATATAACAGCCAACCACATGCACATGGACAGCTTTGATATATTAGGATGGAAGTCGTATGTACGCATAGTCTTTAAATTAGAAGGACATATGATGGAAGGTTCATACCGCCTTAAACCTGTCCATAGCTTGAGCGCAGATCACATTCTTGGGGTTGTCATAACATTCCCCATGGCAGTGCTCCGTTATTGTCTTATGTCAGATCGATTGATCACATGCAAGCACATGGAAACTGAATTAACAACTAATTAACCTCATATGAGGGAACCTAAGATTTGTATTAGTAGTTAACTGAATGCAGGTCAACGCATTGATGTTGGGAGCTTGTGTAACTAATCACCTCATATAACTGATCGGAAATGACTCCCACTCCATGAAGATATGGCACTCTAGAATCCATATCAATGGCCTCACCCGTAAACGGGTTGCCTACCAGATAGCCCTGAACATTTTTTCATTAGAAGAGAAACTGTGGTCAGACTAATATAATTGTGATTTTTGGCATTTAACATCAGTACCATAGTTGTAATAATAAAAAAGGGTTTCGCCCACTTTATATATAAAGCACCAACACTTAATCCAAGCAACCGATACAAACGCACGCCACACACAACCCAATGCAAGGTACAAGAATGCCAGACACCGACACACAACCTCAACGACTACCAAGTATCAACAAAATGAGCAAAAAGAACCGCTTGTAGCCGACGAATACCACCATCAAGATGAGACATCATCCGGGAAGAAGTGCAATGGACAACGCCGGACCGAGGGCTCCAAGACGATGCCTCCAAGAAGGGCACGACCACGGATCGTCGCCATCGTTCGATCCGAAGATCAGGTTTTCACCCGGAGCTAGACGGGAGGAGTGGGAGCACCACGATGGAGCCTGCAAGGAGGAACACGACGTCCGCGGATGCAGCCACCGTGACCCGTGCTCCACCCTTCCGCCACATCCCCGGTCCGCCAACCACCTGCAGCCATGCCACCCAAGCGTCCATGGTTGCTCGCCCGCATCCGAGTCGCGCAGTCCGCCTACGACCAACGCGACTCCCACTACCAGGGCTGACGCCCCGCCACCGGACCACCTCGAGAAGCCCCAAAGGTCACGCCTTGGACAAGATCCACGAGCCCAACCACCTCAGCACCACCGGCGACCACTGCCTCAAGAGGAACCGTGCCCAGTCGGCCGGGGAAGGGGGAGGAGGAGGAGCGGCCTATGGCCAAGACCGGCACCGCTGTGCCGGCGACGAGGCATGCAACGGCGCACCCGTCCCTCCTACTAGCTCCCCCCGCCCGCCCCGAGACACACTGTCTCGCCCCCGAAGTCGAATGCCCAGATCCGCAGGAGAGTGCCGGCCTACGCCTGCTGCCGAGGAGGAGGGAGCACGGAAGAGCCGAGGCCGCAGCCATGAGAGGTCACCAGGGAGGCCATCCTGCGCCGAGTGCCATCGTCCAGCCGCAAGGGCCTGGCTGGACGGGGCCGCCCACCTCCACTGCTACCGCGTCGCCCCTCCACCAGAGATCCACGGCGAGAGGGGCCGCCCGCGACCCGGTCTCCCGCGACCCACAGTGCCAGACATGGCGCCGAGGCGCTGCTGCGAGGCAGCCGCCGCCGCCCCCACCCGCCGACCTGCACCACCACCATGCCGCCCGTCGCCCGACGCCATGCCGTAGTCGCTGGCCCACTCCGGAGCGCCGCCGCACCGCTATGCCCGGCATTGAGCGCAACATCCCAGTCGGCGAGATCCGGCCCGCGCCGCACCTCCAGCGCAAGGAGACGAAAGGGCCCCGCAGCCGCCGGCGACGACCGAGCTTCGCCCGCTCGTGCCCCCTGGCGGCGGCGAGGGAGGAGGGAGAGAGGGAGGGGGTGGCGGCGGCGGCGCTAGGGTTGCCTCCCGGACGCCCACGGGAGCGTCGCGGGAGGGGAATTCATCACGCGTTACCCACCATAGTTGTAATATATGTTTATAGTGTGTGAATGAATTTTAGAGTACTTACCTTGAGATTAATTGTCGGCTTCACTCCCGCTTCAATATCTAAAAAAAGGCATGCGCATTTTAGAAAATTCAACGAGTTATATATGGTAGTAATAATGTAGCACCTTCTGAGATCTTCTGCGTGACGATTGGTGCGTACTTTCCGGCGTACGAGTCTCCCCCGACATAGAAATGATTTGAGAGGAAATCGGGATGCTGAGTGAACCACTGATCCAAAGATGAAGAAATGTTTTCATCAGAAGATCATGTTGATGATGAAGACAAAATTAGTAACTGATTATCCAGTTAATCAATCAGAAGTTTACCGGATAGCCGTACGTTGCAAATGAACACTAGCAATTAAGCAGCTTCAGTTTGAACTACTACGCACCTTGGTGAGGAACATTTTGAGCTGCAGCGAAGAAGAGACCTCTCCGACGTCGTACCCTCTGGGGTCCCGGGAGAAGGAGAAGCCGGCGCCGACGGGCGAGTCGACGAAGAGGACGCTGGCGGCCTTGGTCCAGGAGTAGGGGTGGTAGTGCAGCCGCGGCACGGTCCCGGCGGCGCTGTCGTAGGGCTCGATCACGAACCTCAGCGGGCCCATCTCGAAGAGCAGTGCGCTGAGCACGCTGCAGCGGTCGCCGCCGGTGAGCCAGAGGAGGACAGGGTCACGCCGTGGGTCACCCTCCGACTCGATGAAGTAGTAGAAGAGCTCTGAGCCGTGCTCATCGTCCACAGTCACGTACCTGCCGATATATGATCGTTGATACTTGATAGCGGTGGTATGATAAAGAGTTGGAAGTCGTACTGGCTGCAGCCTGCAGGTGAACAGATTGAATGCAATTTCGAGAAGGCACGGTGGGTCGGTACCCGGTCTCAAGACGGAACGGCAGGGCGCCGTCAAAGCCTGGGAGGCTGGTGACCAGGGTCGTCGGGGCCGCCTCGCCGGAGAAGATGACGATGATGAAGCAGAGGAGGAGGATGAGGAGCCGAGACAGCAGTTGCGCCTCCATGGTTTGTCCGGCTGCCCGTTAGAATTTCTGACGGGCTGCCGTGCTCGACCAGACGTAACAACTGATAAACAACTAAGACCCGTACTGTCCTACCTGCCGCAACTGTATATACTGTACAAACTAGCACGCAGAACACGCGGGGGCACGCCGCGCCAGTGTTCGAGCCTATCCGTATATGTAGGATTTTTTTTTATTCTAAAGTAAAAGACCGGATGGGAGTGGTATTTTGTGTTAGAATGGATAGAGATATATTGGTGGAATCGTACTTTATTACTTGAGCCTCATGCCTATATATATATATATATATATATAGGCCAACGCTAGGCGACGGCGCGCCGGCCCAAGTTTCGGCCGTTCGGCTGCCGAGTGTTGGATCCGTACGAAATCAACTGTCTACGTCTACGTATAGCAGCGACTGAGTCGTCTTCTTCTTTCCGTGCTCGTCACCATGCGCTCACGCCTGTGCTTGCCGGCCATCCGCGCCCGCCCAGCGCTCGCCCCCATGCTCGCCGACACCCTGTGCCGCCCGCGCTCGCTCGCGCCTGTAAGGGTATATTTATCCCTAAGGTGTTTTGGTGATTGATGACAATGCTTTTGCGGACTAATCGTGTGCCTTGAGTTTCTCAGACATTTCATCACTAGGCACAAGACGGTTTGGTGGCCCTCGAAAACTATTGAAGACGGCGTTTCTCTACGTTTCTTTTTGGTGAATTTGAGTCATAGGAAAGCTGTACTATTAAAAGGGGGTCCGCGTCGGAAAGGTTTGGGTGGAATCATCAGTACACGTTCCCTTCCTTGTCTCCACCTTTCCCTTGCACTTTGGAGCATCCCCCGTTTATCCTCGTTGCAATTGTCTTGCCTGCTGTTGCTGTGCTTGCGGTAGTACTGCTCCTCGGAGCGGTAGTACCGCAGGCACCTGCGGTAGTACCGTGCCAAGGCGCGGTAGTACCGCAGGAGCCCACAGTAGTACCGCTCTTCTGGAGCTGTAGTACTGCGGCTCCCAAGCCAAGTACCGCTGCTTTGCGGTAGTAGGGGCGGATGTAATTTTTTACATCCGCTCCTCCGCGGTAGTACCGCGCTTCGGGTGCGGTAGTACCGCGCGCGGCCTAGTCCAGCTGCCATGTTGTACTACCGCTCCCTTGCGGTAGTACCGTGTCGGATTTTTGCATCGACTATTTTCCAGCGAAAGTAGGCACGGACGTAGTTTTATTCTTCCACGCCCTTCCCAGGCTAGGGCTTTCCTGCCTTGCGGTAGTACCGCAAGGGGGAGCGGTAGTACCGCGCTAGCGGGTAGTACTGCACTCTGTCGGGCTTGCTCTAGCCCCCGCTGGTGCCGCGGTAGTACCGTGGTCGCCCACGGTAGTACCGCGTGGCCTTGCGGTAGTACCGCGCCTCTGGAGCGGTAGTACCGCGTGTCGCGTGCTGGTTAAGTGGATAACGGTTGGATTTCGTCCACGGCTATAAAAGGGTCGTCTCCTACCTCTAGTTAACCACCTCTTCCAACCCTAAGCTCCATTGGTTCTCCAAGCTCCATTTTCGCCCGATCTCACTCCCTAGCCAATCAAACTCGTTGATTTGCTCGGGAGTGGTTGAGAAGGCCCCGATCTATATATACTTCCACCAAAAGAAATTTGATTCCCCCCACTAAGCCCTTGCGGATCTTGTTACTCTTGGGTGTTTGAGCACCCTAGACGGTCGAGGTCACCGCGGAGCCATAGTCCATTGTGGTGAAGCTTCGCCGTGTCGTTGGGAGCCTCCAATTAAGTTGTGGAGATTGCCCCAACCTTGTTTGTAAAGGTTCGGTCGCCGCCTCCAAGGGCACCAATAGTGGATTCACGGCATCTCGCATTGTGTGAGGGCGTGAGGAGAATACGGTGGCCCTAGTGGCTTCTTGGGGAGCATTGTGCCTCCACACCGCTCCAACGGAGACGTACTTCCCCTCAAAGGGAAGGACCTTCGGCAACACATCCTCGTCTCCACCGGCTCCACTCTTGGTTATCTGGTGCCTTTACTTGTGTAAGCTTATTTGTGTTGTATCTCTTGCTTGCTTGTGTTCCCATCGTTGTTGCATCATACATGTTGCTCACTTAGTTGCATATCTAGACAACCTACTTTGATGCAAAGTTTAAATTGTTAAAGAAAAGCTAAAAATTGTTAGTTTCCTATTCACCCCGCCTCTAGTCAACTATATCGATCCTTTCAGCGTCCGTGCTCGCCGCCACCCCGCGCCGCCCACGCTCGCTCGCGCCCATGCTCGCCGGCCACCCCCGCGCCACCCAATGCTCGCGCCTGTGCTCGCCGGCCACCACACGCCCCCCGCGCTCGCTCGCACCCGTGCTCGTCGGCCACCCCCGCGCCGCCCGCACTTGCTGGCCACCCCCGCCCGCAGATAACCGCCGTCGAGCTTGCAGGTCCACCATGAGAAAGGATGTAGCAAAAATCCTTGACGGACGTAGCAAAAACTACAATGGTTGCAGCAAAAATGGATCGCCGATGTTGAGCCTACAGGTCTACCATGAAAAAAGGATGTAGCAAAAATCGTCGATGGACGTAGCAAAAACTACAACTGTTGTAGCAAAAAAATGGTCGCCGTCGTCACGGGATGCAGCTTGCCGTGAATGAATGTAGCAAAGTCTGTAGCGGGTTCCAGCAAAATCGTTGCCTGTACCAGCAAGAAAGAAAAAGGGTTGTAGCACTTGTGTTCTAGCAAAAAAAAGTCTCCTTCCTCGGGCGATATGCTCAAGCGCGAAGCACCTCACCTGGTCGCCTCTCCTGACGATTCCGGCAAAAACTACAACGGCTGCAACTTGGTGCGTATCCACTTCCAGCAAAAATCCAAGCCGCTTCCTGCAGTTCTCCATGACGGTTCCAGCAAAACTCCATAGCGGTTGCATCCAAAAACCTCGCCGTCGTAGCAATTTGAATTGCTGGTTCCAACATTCTACCACCATCGGCTCCGGTAAACTCGATGGGTCGGCTGCAACAAAACTCGAGTCTCCGGTGACAACAACTTGTTTTGGGATCACCACCTGCTGCCACTCTCGCTGGCCGCCGTTGTAGTATGGTCGCCGCCGGTTGTAGCACCCCACTCCGTGCCGCAAGATGGGTTGCCACACGGCCGCGCTGGTGGATGGGCAGATGCTTGCCGGAGCAGCGCGGGGCGGGTCGATGGCGGCCGCTAGCCGGAGCAGCGCGGGCAGGTGGATGACGGTTGCTCACGACATCGATGACAGTCATCACCGGCAAGAATTTATTTGGGAGCCACATGGGAAGAAGATGGTCAAGGGGATAACGAAAGAGAATGAATGGTGGAGCGATCCATGGGCATAAGGGAGACAGACTTAATCGGTGGTGGGTGGGCCTGTTGGCAGAGTGGACGTCAAATTAGGTTGATTATTCAGAGATAGAAGATTCCAACCAATTTCCTTGGTCCCGATCCGTGTGCAATCAGTATCAGGGCGGTTAGAGCAGCGAGGACCCATCCCATTGGTTTTCCAGGTATTTTATACGGTAGGGACTACTGAATATCAACCGTTCATGGAGCTGATCGAATGGTCCAGATCTATTAATACTAAGAGGTCATAGGAGTATTAGTGTTTTTCGTCTAAAACGCAAAAATAGGTAGAGTGTCGAACAAGCGTCGGCTAGTGTCAAATAATTAATTGTTTGATCTCGACCCCGCTCTCGTCCAAACCTAACCTGGTAGAACGGGTCAATAAGGGCATCTCTACCGGATCCCTTTGCTTTCACTAGATGAATCACCGCAAAATTGAACCCACTATCTCTGGAGAAATATCAATCAATCTTAGCCAAAGACAATTAATAGATCAGAGAGTATACATAACTACTTAATTATATAGCAAATAAATTTTTAAAAGATTCAATATAATTCAATGAACAATTTGGTCATAAAGCTACAATTCATCATATCCTAACAAACCGACTACATCATATGGATCACGGTCATGTGAGACAGCTCACGGGAACTTTGTATCGAGTCATAAGGGAGAGAGGATGCCATCTAGTTGCCTCCACAATCAAATTTGTGTGTGGCTAATTAGTGCTGGCACTTTTTGTGCGTGGTCAATTGAAACGGTGGAAGATGGTAACATGATTACTATTTCCTTTACATACGTGCTATCTCAATTATTTTTTGTGTGTACCAACCTGCTAACCAGATTACTATATAGACTAATAGGCCAACAGTGACATGATGGCAACCGGTAACATTATTAGTAATACATAGACGTCTTTCAACTTACTTCCGTGTGTGTCACTGTGACAGCGTGGTAACTATTCCTCCGTCCGGAAATACTTGTCATCAAAATGAATAAAATGGGATGTATCTAGATGTATTTTGGTTCTAGATACATCTTTTTTGTCCATTTTGATGACAAGTTTTTTTGGACGGAGGGAGTAGATTACTACAAAGATTCGTTATTTTGCGAGCACGCCACACCCACGCGAGGTAGAGAGTGGTTTGTACCACCTTGTAACCGTTTTAATTGCTTCCGATATTTGCCAGCAGTTTTACCGAGATCGGCACTCGCAGCGGGCGAAGCGCACGATTAGCGATTTTACGCGCTCGCTCATTTTAGCGCTAGGTTTGCTAAAGTGAGCCTGAGCGCATTGTCTTTATCGTACGCTTTGAACCACATTAACGGACGCATCCTTTAATTACCACGTCCAGTCCAAACTGTTCACATGAAAAAACTGAATGGTCTAGGATTGCTCGCCTCCATAATCAAATCGACCATAACGAGCCACCCACCAAGGGTAACCGAATCAGATTTTCTTACATGGACTAACCCATACAATAATAGTAAATGAGACTAAGTAGTACTTCTAGTAAAACTGGGTTTTCCCATTACTTTTGTGTGTGGCTAATTACATAAAATATATTTTAGTATCATTACTGTATTTCCTATGCATACATCCTATCTCAATTATTATTTTTGTGTGCCCACCTGGTAACCAGATTACTATATAGACTAATAGGCCAACAGTGACGTGATGGCAACCGGTAACATTATTACTAATACATATACATGTTTCAACTTATTTCCGTGTGTGTCACTGTGACAGCGTGGTAACTAGATTACTACAAAGATTAGTTACTTTACGAGCACGCCACACCCACGCGAGGTAGAGAGTGCGTACTTGTCAAAGATTCCAGCCAAGTTCATCGCAAAAAAAAAAAAAAAAAATATCCAGCCAAGTTCGTCGGTCTAGACGAGATGTCTT
>NC_057797.1:21237277-21260743 GCF_018294505.1 Triticum aestivum | reverse complement strand
GATTATTCAGAGATAGAAGATTCCAACCAATTTCTTTGGTCCCGATCCGTGTGCAATCAGTATCGGGGCGGTTAGAGCGGCGAGGACCCATCCCATTGGTTTTTCAAGTCATTTATACGGTAGGGACTACTGAATATCACCCCTCCATCGAGCTGATTGAATGATCCAGATCTATTAATACTGAGTGATCATAGGAGTATTAGTGCTCTACGTCTAAAACGAAAAATTAGGTAGAGTGTCCAACCAGCACCGGTTAGTGTTGTCGGATGTGGGGTTCCGGCAAACCCTTGAGGTTCGAACACTGGGGTGCACGCGAAGTCTTTCCCTCCTACCGATCTACGCCATAGCTCGCTAACATCTCGCGAACGAACTCGACGAACTCGCAACACAGAAAGACACGAGATTTATACTGGTTCGGGCCACCGTTGTGGTGTAATACCCTACTTCAGTGTGGTGGTGGTGGATTGCCCCTGGGGCTGATGATGAATAGTACAAGGGAGAACAACCTCCTGAGGTTGAGGTGTTCTTGTGCCTGGCTACTTGTGTGGGTGAGAGCTGGATGAACTACTCGGTGCCCTCTACTGTGGTGGCTAGCTCTACTTATATAGGCCCTGGTCCTCTTCCCAAATGTTGAGCGGGAAGGGAGCCAACAACGGCGGGCAAAATTGAAGGGGGACAGCTAGTACAAGCTATCCTGACAAAAGTGGTATTCGCCTGCGAAAAGCTCTGGTGGTGACGCCGTCTTGAGCTCCACGATGACCTCCGTCTTGCCGTCCTCCTGGTCTTGGTCTCGTTGCACCAATATAGCAACCTTTGCCTGATGCCTCGGTACTCTTCGCCTGCGCTGGCCTCCTTAGCACCAAAGAGGAAATAAGGACGCTGTGCGCGCTGGCGCCCTCCTGGCGCCCGCCTGGTGTCGTTCGTCATGGCTCACGTCACGAAAGCCTCGTGAGGTTTGCCCCGCCTTGATATCTCCACTCCTGTGAGCCTGCCTGGCTAGGCCACTCCAGAGGAGGTCTTGCGTCGTCCGCCTCGCGAGGCTTGGACTTGGACCCTCGCGAGGGTCTTGGATGCCTTGTAGATGAATATGGGCCGTACGGCCTGCTGGCTTAGCCACGCTGTGGGCCGCAGGCAGGCAAGTGTGGGGACCCCCGTTCCCAGAACGCCGACAATAGCCCCCGGGCCCAAGGTGGCTTGGCTTCGCGGCGAAGCCAAGGGTCAAGTTCGGAGCACCGTGCTACCTCTTGAGCACTGCGTTGGATTTCCTCAAAGAGGAAAGGATGATGCAGCAAGTTAGTGTAAGTATTTCCCTCAGTTTTTGAGAACCAAGGTATCAATCCAGTAGGAGGCTACGCGCGAGTCCCTCGTACCTACACAAAGCAAATAACTCCTCGCAACCAATGCGAATAGGGGTTGTCAATCCCTTCACGGTCACTTACGAGAGTGAGATCTGATAGAGATGATAGATAATATTTTTGGTATTTTTGGTATAGATATGCAAAGTAAAATAAAAGGCAAAGTAAAAAAGCAAAGTAATAATAAAGTGATGGAAGATTAATATGATAAAGATAGACCCGGGGGCCATAGATTTCACTAGTGGCTTCTCTCAAGAGCATAAGTATTTCTAAGGTAGGTGAACAAATTACTGTTGAGCAATTGACAGAATTGCGCATAGTTATGAGAATATCTAGGTATGATCATGTATATAGGCATCACGTCCGAGACAAAGTAGACCGACTCCTGCCTGCATCTACTATTATTACTCCACTCATCGACCGCTATCCAGCATGCATCTAGAGTATTAAGTTAAAAACAGAGTAACGCCTTAAGCAAGATGACATGATGTAGAGGGATAGTTTCATGCAATATGATAAAAACCCCATCTTGTTATCCTCGATGGCAACAATACAATACGTGCCTTGCTGCCCCTACTGTCACTGGGAAAGGACAACGCAGGATTGAACCGAAAGCTAAGCACTTCTCCCATTGCAAGAAGAACCAATCTAGTAGGCCAAACCAAATTGATAATTCGAAGAGACTTGCAAATATAACCAATCATACATAAAAGAATTCAGAGAAGATTCAAATATTGTTCATCGATAGACGTGGTCATAAACCCACAATTCATCGGTCTCAACAAACACACCGCAAGAAGAAGATTACATCGAATAGATCTCCATGAGAGAGGGGGAGAACATTGTATTGAGATCCAAAGAGAGAGAAGAAGCCATCTAGCTACTAACTATGGACCCGAAAGTCTGAGGTAAACTACTGACACTTCATCGGAGGGGCTATGATGATGTAGAAGCCCTCCGTGGTTGATGCCCTCTCCGGCGGAGCTCCGGAACAGGCCCAAGATGGGATCTCGTGGGTACAGAAGGTTGCGGCGGTGGAATTAGGTTTTTGGCTCCGTATCTGATCGTTTGGGGGTACGTAGGTATATATAGGAGGAAGGAGTATGTCGGTGGAGCAAAGGGGGGCCCACGAGGTAGGGGGCGCGCCCTAGGGGGGTGGGCGCGCCCCCACCCTCGTGGCCACCTCCCTTCTTTCTTGACGTGGGGTCCAAGTCTCCTGGATCATGTTCGGTGAGAAAATCACGTTCCCGAAGGTTTCATTCCGTTTGGACTCCATTTGATATTCCGTTTCTTCGAAACACTAAAATAGGCAAAAAACAACAATTCTAGGCAGGGCCTCCGGTAAATAGGTTAGTCCAAAAGTAATATAAAAGTGGAAAATAAAGCCCAATATGGTCCAAAACAGTAGATAATATAGCATGGAGCAATCAAAAATTATAGATACGTTGGAGACGTATCAGGCATCCCCAAGCTTAATTCCTGCTCGTCCTCGAGTAGGTAAATGATAAAAAAGAATTTTTGATGCGGAGTGCTACTTGGCATAATTTCAATGTAATTCTTCTTAATTGTGGTATGAATATTCAGATCCGAAAGATTCAAGAGAAAAGTTCATATTGACATAAAAATAATAATACTTCAAGCATACTAACAAAGCAATCATGTCTTCTCAAAATAACATGGCCAAGAAAGTTATCCCTACAAAATCATATAGTCTGGCTATGCTCTATCTTCACCACACAAAGTATTTAAATCATGCACAACCCTGATGACAAGCCAAGCAATTGTTTCATACTTTTGACATTCTCAAAACTTTTTCAATCTTCACGCAGTACATGAGCGTGAGCCATGGATATAGCACTATATGTGGAATAGAAGAGTGGTTGTGGAGGAGACAAAAATAGGGGAAGATAGTCTCACATCAACTAGGCGTATCAACGAGCTATGGAGATGCCCATCAATAGATATCAATGTGAGTGAGTAGGGATTGCCATGCAACGGATGCACTAGAGCTATAAGTATATGAAAGCTCAACAAAAGAAACTAAGTGGGTGCTGCCCCGAGACGAACGACGGTGAGGAGGTGCTCGGCCTTGGTGACGGTCGCGACGTGGATGAGGGCGAGCCCGCCCTCGGCGACCGTGTCTTTTCCAGCTATGGCGGCTCTTCCTCCACCGGCATCTTTAGCAGCGGTGGCTACGACCAACCGCCGAGCCACTGCGCCTGCTTCGAAGGAGGCAACGGGTCATCTCGTCATCGCACCTCCGTGAAGCGCGAGGAGGGGTATGTCTAGGCTCGGGGCGCCGCTAAGGGCCTGCCTCCACGGATTGCTGCAATGCCGCTTTGTTTAGCTCTTTTTCCCTGCATCAAAAACGAAACCAGTATGGGCCCAGAGGGGCGTGTATCGAACTGTGATTCCTTTTGGTTATTGCACTGTGCGTGTTTTTCGCATGTCGTGTTGTTATTTTTCGCAAAGATAACTTAACCTCGTTCGTTTGGGACGCCCCTCCCTTCACGAGGTGTCTGCGTTTGCTCAGAAACTGCAAAAAATTTGTTAGGGGGTGCGCTAGAGGATTTGCCGTCCTCCCAAGCCTTCACTTGACGCTTTGTATCGCGGTACCCGAGGGGCACGGATTAGGAGAGATGCGCCAGCTTTCAGGCTCAAATGAGGGTGACTCGCGAGAAGGAAGAGAGAAGAAAAATGCTCGCGAGGGCACCTGCCTAGCCCCCTCGCGAGGTATGCGAGAGAGAGAGAGAGAACATGAGCAAACCAGAGCCGAAAAATGCGGTAAAAGGCGAAGGAACCAAATCAGCAAGGAACGCCAAAGGCAAACTTTGATTAAGGAGAAGCGAGCCAACTACGGAAAGCAAATGAAAAGCAGCGTCCGGCACCTAGTCTAGTCTTCAAGTCTTCTCACCAGCGCGGAGCTAAGTGCCGTCCACTAGGTGTGGGAGGGAATGCCAGGGCCTGAAGCCAGCGCTCCTGAGACTTCGGGGCGTGTATAGCCCCAACTCATTATTATGTGAGAGTGTCACGGGCGGCGATTCTTCACAGGCATCGGGCCTTCTTCACAGGCTCTGGGTCTTTCTTCATAGGCTCTAGGCCTTGCTTCATAGGCTCTGGGCCTTGCTTCATGGGTAGAACTTCCGGAGGTGCTGGATGTTCCAGGCGTTTTGGATAGGTGTCCATTCTTGCGTCTCCAGGCGCACGGCGCCAGGCCTGGAGATGTGGACGACCCTGAACGGGCCGTCCCACATGGGTGAAAGCTTGTGCAACCCTTCCTTGGAGAGGACCCGCCTCAGGACCAGGTCACCTGTCTCGAGCGTCCTGGAGCGAATGTTGCGGCAGTGGTAACGCCGCAGCGCTTGCTGGTACCTTGCCGCCCTTAATGCAGCTTCACGACGACGTTCCTCCCCCGGCACGAGATCCATCTCCCGCATGGCGTCCTGCTGCATTTCATTGAACGCCAGAACCCGTGCGGAATGATGCTTGACCTCGTGAGGGAGGACTGCTTCGGCTCCGTAGACGAGGAAGAACGGAGTCTCGGCCGTTGGCTTGGTAGCGGTGGCGCGGATGGACCACAGCACGGACTGGAGCTCGTCGTGCCGGCCCCTGCCGCAGGCCTCCAGCTTCTTCTTGAACGTCCTGGTCTTGAAGCCCCTCAGGACCTCAGTCTTGGCGCGCTCACCCTGACCATTGCTCCTGGGGTGGGCCACCGAAGCGTAGCAGATCTGTGTTCCAAGGTTAGCACAGTAGGTTTTGAAGAGGTTACTAGTAAACTGCGAGCCGTTATCTGTGATGATGTGGTTGGGGACCCCGAAGCGGCTCACGAGGCCCTTGATGAACTTGATAGCAGAGCCGGCGGGAATGGTACGGACGACTTCCACTTCCGCCCGCTTGGTAAACTTGTCGATGGCGACATAGAGATAGCAGTAGCCCCCTGGCGCTCGAGGGAATGGGCCTAAGATGTCCAGCCCCCAGACCGCAAACGGCCACATGAGCGGGATGGTTTGGAGGCCCTGAGCAGGCTGATGGATCTGCTTGGCGTGGAATTGGCAAGCTTCACAGGACTTCACCAGCTCGGCTGCATCGTTGAGTGCTGTAGAACCCACTGCAGAACACCTTGCCGACGAGGGTCCGTGACGACGAGTGGTGTCCGCAGTCACCGCCGTGTATGTCAATCAGCAACTCCCTTCCTTGATCGCTGGAGATGCAGCGCAGCGTGACATCGTTCGGTCGTTTCCTGTATAACTCGCCGTCTTGGATACAGTATGCCGTGGCTTGCCGGGCCACGCGCTCCGCGTCCTCTTCCTTCTCCGGCAGCGTCTCGTGCATCAGGTACTCTTTGAATTCCTTGGTCCAGCACTCCTCCTGGGGCTCGAGCGCCAAGAGCAGCCGAGCTCCTAAGGTCGGGCCACAGGCTGGGGCTCCCATGGCCGGGGGCTGTGGGAGCTCCTCCCGAGGTTGAGTTGTGCTTGAAAGAGGTGGCGTAGCTGATGGCTTGAAGACCCGCTCTTCGAAGACGCCGGGCTCTTGCGGTTGCCGCTTGGATGCTCTTCTGGTGATGTCGTCGGCTTCCTTGTTGGTGCCCCGAGGCACGTGCTGCAGCTCCAAGCCCGAGAACTGCTTTTCCATCTTGCGCACCTCCGCGAGGTAGGCCTCCATGTGCTCGTCCTTCGGCTCGTATACCTTGTTGGAGAAGTTTACGAGGAGTTGCGAGTCGCCTTTGACGGTGAGGCGCTTCACCCCTAGAGCCGCTGCAGCCTTCAGGCCTGCTATGAGGCCTTCGAATTCTGCGATGTTGTTGGAGACCTTCTCGCCATGCTGAAAACAGAGTTGCACGGCGTAGTAGAGCTTGTCCTGAGTGGGCGAGATGAGCACTGCTCCAGCCCCCGTGCCCTGGTGTGCGAAGGCGCCATCGAAATACATGACCTAGCCGTCTGGTGCCTCGCTTCCTGGGGAGGTGGACCGGTCTTCTCCTTCCTCAAGAGCCGGGGCATCTGTCCATTCTGCCACAAAATCGGCGAGCGTGGCTCCCTTGATGACCCTGGTAGTGTTGAACTCCAACTGGAATGCTTGCAACTCGATGTTCCACTCAGCGACCCTTCCGACTGAGTTAGGGCTCCTGAGTACCCTCTCCAATGGGTAGGCTGAGACGACCTTGATGGGGTGGCCCTGGACGTAGTGCCGCAGCTTGCGCGAGGCCACCAAGAGTGCGAGCAGGAGCTTTTGCGGCATGGGGTAGCGCGCCCTTGCGTCCCGCAGTATGGTGCTGACAAAGTACATCGGGTGCTCGACGAGGGCTGGCACACTGTCGAGGCTCGGGTCCTGCGGAGATTGTGGCATATCCTAAGGTGGTGGGTTTCCTGAGACCTGACCGTCCTCAGGAGCTTCTGCGATGTTGCCCTGCTGAGCTTGGTCTTCCGCTGCTGATGGCTTTGCTGCGCCTTCCTGACCCCGTGCTGCATCAGCTCTGGCTTGGCGCGGCACACCCTTGTCTTGGCGCTCCTCCCGAACCGCCACCAGCACCGCGCTGGCGGAGTACGGGGTGGCGGCAAGGTAGAGCACCAGAGGCTCGAGAGGCCGCGGTGAGATATTTCTTGAGGTCTTGGAAGGCCCGATCGGCCTCCGGGGTCCACTCGAACGGGCCCTTCTTCTTCATGAGCTTAAAGAGGGGTAAGGCGCGCTCGCCTAGCTTGGAGATGAAACGCCCTAATGCGGTCACCCGCCCTGCTAGCTTCTGCATCTCCTTGAGGGTCTATGGTGGGCTCATGTCTTCGATGGACTTGATATTCTCTGGGTTCGCCTCAATCCCTCTGTGGGGTACGAGGAACCCCAGTAGATTGCCGGAAGGGACGCCAAACACGCACTTCTCCGGGTTAAGCCTCAAGTTCACTTGGCCCAAGCTCTCGAAGGTCTCTTCCGAGTCTTGAATCAATGTCCTTGCCTAGCGAGATTTGACCACTATGTCATCAAGGTAGGCCTCTGTGTTTCTGCCGAGCTGCCGCCCCAAAGCGATGTGCATCAACCGCTGAAAGGTTGCACCTGCGTTGCGCAGCCCGAAGGGCATGCAGGTGTAGCAATACACCCCGCATGGTGTTAGGAAGGCTGTCTTCTCCACATCCTCCACCGCCATCTTGATTTGGTGGTATCCTGAGAATGCATCCGGGAAACATAGCAAGTCGCACTCGGCGGGGGAGTCGACGATTTGATCGATGCGTGGAAGTGGGAACGGATCTTGGGGGCAAGCTTGGTTAAGGTTGGTGAAGTCGACGCACATCCGTTCCTTCCCTCCTTTCTTCGGTACTATGACGGGGTTCGCCAGCCATTCGGGGTATCGAACTTTTCGGATGGTACCTGCCGCCTCCAGCTTGCATGTCTCTTGGACGATGAAGGCCTGCTTCTCAGTGGACTGCCGTCTCGCTCGCTGCTTCACGGGGCGTATGTTGGGGCACACTCTCAGATGATGCTAGATTACCTCTCTCGGGACCCCTACCAGCTGATTAGGCTCCCACGGGAATATCTCCTTGTTCGCGCGCAAAAACCTCACCAAAGCTTCTTCTTGTCCTGGGTCAAGGTCGGTTCCTATGGTGAAGGTGGCTCCTGAAGACCCGTCCTCGTTGCCGGCACCTTCTTGGTCTCCGCCTTGTCTTGGGTGAACAACTGCTTCTTGGTAGGCGCAGTCTCCTTGGCCTCGGGCGCACCGGCGCCGGCTGGCTGTGCCGTGATGACCCACAAGTATAGGGGATCTATCGTAGTCCTTTCGATAAGTAAGAGTGTCGAACTCAACGAGGAGCAGAAGGAAATGATACGCGTTTTTTAGCAAGGTATTCTCTGCAAGTACTGAAATAAGTGGTAACAGATAGTTTTGTGATAGGATAATTTGTAACGAGCAACAAGTAACAAAAGTAAATAAAGTGCAGCAAGGTGGCCCAATCCTTTTTGTAGCAAAGGACAAGTCGGAACAAACTCTTATATAAGGAAAAGCGCTCCCGAGGACACATGGGAATATCATCAAGCTAGTTTTCATCACGTTCATATGATTCGCGTTCGGTACATTGATAATTTGATATGTGGGTGGACCGGTGCTTGGGTGCTGTTCTTACTTGAACAAGCATCCCACTTATGATTAACTTCGATTGCAAGCATCCGCAACTACAAAAAAAGTATTAAGGTAAACCTAACCATAGCATGAAACATGTGGATCCAAATCAGCCCCTTACGAAGCAACGCATAAACTAGGGTTTAAGCTTCTGTCACTCTAGCAACCCATCATCTACTTATTACTCCCCAATACCTTCCTCTAGGCCCAAATAATGGTGAAGTGTTATGTAGTCGACGTTCACATAACACCACTAGAGGCTAGACAACATACATCTCATGAAAATATCGAACGAATACCAAATTCACATGACTACTAATAGCAAGACTTCTCCCATGTCCTCAGGAACAAATGTAACTCACAAAGCATATTCATGTTCATAATCAGAGGGGTATTAATATGCATAAAGGATCTGAACATATGATCTTCCACCAAATAAACCAACTAGCATCAACTACAAGGAGTAATCAACACTACTAGCAACCTACTAGCACCAATCCCAAACTTGGAGACAAGAATTGGATACAAGAGATGAACTAGGGTTTTGAGATGAGATGGTGCTGGTGAACATGTTGATGGAGATTGCCCTCTCCTGATGAGAGGAGCGTTGGTGATGACGATGGCGATGATTTCCCCCTCCCGGAGGGAAGTGTCCCTGGCAGAACAGCTCTGCCGGATCCCTAAATTGGTTCCGCCAAGGTTCCGCCTTGTGGCGGCGGAGTCTCGTCCCGAAAGGTTGCTTGTTAATTTTTCCTCGACGAAAGACCTCATATAGCAGAACATGGGCATCGAAGGGCCAACATGGGGCCCACGAGGCAGGGGGGCGTGCCCAGGGGAGGTAGGCGCACCCCCCACCCTCGTGGCCAGGTGGGGTCCCCTCTGGTGAACTTCTTCCGCTCAATATTTTTTATATATTCTAAAAATAACTTCCATGGAGTTTCAGGACTTTTGGAGTTGTGCAGAATAGGTCTCTAATATTTGCTCCTTTTCCAGCCCAGAATTCCAGCTGCCGGCATTCTCCCTCCTTATGTAAACCTTGTAAAATAAGAGAGAATAGACATAAGTATTGCGACATAACAAGTAATAACAGCCCATAATGCAATAAATATCGATATAAAAGCATGATGCAAAATGGACGTATCATGCCGCTGCCGCGGTCTTGAAGGCGAGCCTGAGTGCCGTCACGGCCTCCTTAGTGTCCCCCTTGATGGTGAGGACGCCCTTGCTCCCTGGCATCTTCATGAGGTTGTAGTCCGGGTGATTCGCCGCCATGAACTGAGCGACAGCCGGGTACCCGAGGATGGCATTGTACGGGAGACCGATGCAGGTGATGTCAAAGTCCACCAGCTCGGTGCCAAAGGTGACTGGGAGGCAGATCTGCCCCAGGGAGTGGGCAGCTCCACCACCCACTCCCATGAAGGGCTTGCTGAGGCCGAGCCGCTCGAGCGGCACATGTAGAAGGCTGAAGGCTTCTATGGAGAGCAAGTTGAGGCCGGCACCGCCGTCAATGAGGGTCTTGGTAACGGCCACGTTGCAGATGGTGGGCGTGCAGAGCATCGGGAGCACCCCGGAGCCGGCGATGGAGTCGGGGTGGTCTTCCGAGCCGAAGGTGAGGTCGGCCTCCTGCGCAGCCCAACCCAGCGGTGCCCCCGGGCGCTTGGTGGCTGCCCCAATCTGACGGAAGAAAGGTTTGACGTGGCGATCTGAAGGCGGTGCTTGAGAGCCGCCCAGCAGTGCGGCGACTGCATGGTGCACCGGCACCGCGTAGCGCGCGGTGAAGAGGTTGCGGAGTCCCGTCCCCCCCCAGGATGCCACCGTGGATCCTGGGAGGATGAGCAGCCAGGCGCGAGGCTCGCGGCGAGGGTCATGGGGAACCAGTTGGCCATGATCTTGTCGTCGCCTCCGGCTTCGAGGATGGCCTCCTCGTACGCCAGCAGGAATGGCGCCGGGTCTGCCGCGCCGTCCTAACGCGGCGGCATCTCTGGCTTGAACTTGTTTGGCCACTGCACTCGCCTCAGGGCGGGGACCAGGGCTCGGTACTCAGATGCCCCGCTGTCAATGCAGGTCGCGGAGGTGGATAGCGGGGTGCCCGCCATGCGAGCGAAGTGCGGCGGGACGGGGCGCTGGGTGGTGGAGAGGAGCTCCGGCGCACCCCTACCTGGCGCGCAAAATGTTGGATGTGAGGTTCCGGCAAACCCTTGAGGTTCGAACACTGGGGTGCGCGCTAAGTCTTTCCCTCCTACCGATCTACGCCCTAGCTAGCTAAGATCTCGCGGACGAACTCGACGAACTCGCAACACAGAAAGATACGAGATTTATACTGGTTCAGGTCACCGTTGTGGTGTAATACCCTAATCCAGTGTGGTGGTGGTGGATTGCCTCTGGGGCTGATGATGAACATTAAAAGGG
This sequence comes from Triticum aestivum, assembly GCF_018294505.1. Taxonomy (NCBI): domain Eukaryota; kingdom Viridiplantae; phylum Streptophyta; class Magnoliopsida; order Poales; family Poaceae; genus Triticum; species Triticum aestivum. Next base: position 21,249,880 of record NC_057797.1, on the reverse strand, counting down.
AGAACAGCCTCCTGAGGTTGAGGTGTTCTTGTGCCTGGCTACTTGTGTGGGTGAGAGCTGGATGAACTGCTCGGTGCCCTCTACTGTGGTGGCTAGCTCTACTTATATAGGCTTTGGTCCTCTTCCCAAATGTTGAGCGGGAAGGGAGCCAACAACAGCTGGCAAATTTGAAGGGGGACAGCTAGTACAAGCTATCCTGACGAAAGTGGTCTTCGCCTGCGAAAAGCTCTGGTGGTGACGCCGTCTTGGGCTCCACGATGACCTCCGTCTTGCCTGTTGGGGAACGTAGCATTAATTCAAAATTTTCCTACGTGTCACCAAGATCAATCTATGGAGTATTCTAGCAACGAGGGAAGGAGAGTGCATCTACATACCCTTGTAGATCGCTAAGCGGAAGCGTTTAAGAGAACGGGGTTGATGGAGTCGTACTTGTCGTGATCCAAATCACCGATGATCCTAGCGCCGAACGGACGGCACCTCCACGTTCAACACACGTACGGTTGGGAGAGACGTCTCTTCCTTCTTGATCCAGCAAGGGGGAGGAGAAGTTGATGGAGATCCAGCAGCACGACGGCGTGGTGGTGGAAGTAGCGGGATCTCGGCAGGGCTTCGCCAAGCTCAGCGAGAGGGAGAGGTGTCACGGGAGGGAGAGGGAGGCGCCAGGGGCTCAGGTTGCGGCTGCCCTCCCTCCCCCCACTATATATAGGGCCCCTAGGGCGGGCGCCGGCCCTAGGAGATCCAATCTCCAAGGGGGGCGGCGGCCAAGGGGGAAACTTACCCCCCAAGCCAAGTGGGACGCCCCCACCCCTAGGGTTTCCAACCCTAGGCGCAGGGGGAGGCCCAAGGGGGGCGCACCAGCCCACCAGGGGCTGGTTCCCACATCACTTCAGCCCATGGGGCCCTCCGGGATAGGTGGCCCCACCCGGTGGACCCCCGAGACCCTTCCGGTGGTCCCGGTACAATACCGGTGACCACCGAAACCTTCCCGATGGCCGAAAGTGGACTTCCTATATATAAATATTTACATCCGGACCATTATGGAACTCCTCGTGACGTCCGAGATCTCATCCGGGACTCTGAACAACTTTCGGGTTACCGCATACTAATATCTCTACAACCCTAGCGTCACCGAACCTTAAGTGTGTAGACCCTACGGGTTCGGGAACCATGCAGACATGACCGAGACAATTCTCCGGCCAATAACCAACAGCGGGATCTGGATACCATGTTGGCTCCCACATGTTCCAGGATGTTTTCATCGGATGAACCACGATGTCGAGGATTCAATAAATCCCGTATACAATTCCCTTTGTCCAGCGGTATTGTACTTGCCCAAGATTCGATCGTCGATATCTGATACCTTGTTCAATCTCGTTATCGGCAAGTCTCTTTACTCGTTCCCTAACACATCATCCCGTGATCAACTCCTTGGTCACATTGTGCACATTATGATGATGTCCTACCGAGTGGGCCAGAGATACCTCTCCGTCACACGGAGTGACAAATCCCAGTCTCGATTCGTGCCAACCCAACAGACAGTTTCGGAGATACCCGTAGTGCACCTTTATAGCCACCCAGTTACGTTGTGATGTTTGGCACACCCAAAGCATTCCTACAGTATCCGGGAGTTGCACAATCTCATGGTCTAAGGAAATGATACTTGACATTAGAAAAGCTTTAGCATACGAACTACACGATCTTTGTGCTAGGCTTAGGATTGGGTCCAGTCCATCACATCATTCTCCTAATGATGTGATCCCGTTATCAACGACATCCAATGTCCATGGTCAGGAAACCGTAACCATCTATTGATCAACGAGCTAGTCAACTAGAGGCTTACTAGGGACATGATGTTGTCTATGTATCCACACATGTATTTGAGTTTCCTATCAATACAATTCTAGCATGGATAATAAACGATATCATGAACAAGGAAATATAATAATAACTAATTTGTTATTGCCTCACCCCAGTCTCCCACTTGCACTAGAGTCAATAATCTAGTTCACATCGCCATGTGATTAACACTCACAGGTCACATCGCCATGTGACCAACATCCAAAGAGTTTACTAGATTCAATAATCTAGTTCACATCATGTAGCGACCCGACCTCAGATGGTCAAGTCTCTGTGCTCCGGTGTCATCCCTGGATCAGTAATGCTGACACCACACAATACTTCGAAGGATTTATTACAGAGTAGCAATCGCACACTTATTACATCGTTGTCTCAAAGAGAACTTACTACAATAGATATGGCTTAAGGCCATCTAAAATCGATAACAGCGGAAGACTTGTAAGATAAGCGAGTCCATCAACTCCAACGGCATCACTGAGTATAGAACCACGACCTAAAAGGCACCTTACTCGCCGTCTGAAAAGTCTGCAACATGAAACGTTGCAGCCAGAAAACGGGTCAGCACATGGAATATGCTGGCAATGTAACACATAGGGAATAATGAACACTAATGAGCTATACTATATGCATGTATGGCTGGTGGAAAGGCTCTATGGTTACAGTTTTGCGTAAAGCCAATTTTTCCCTACTATAAAGTAATAAATTTATTTAACTATCATGGTGGTTGTTAAACATTGAGAATGGTTGACAGCATCCTCAATCCCAATTAAAAGTAATCATCAATAACCCAAAAATATTAATTAGAAGTAACATGTTGAGATTCACATGATATTCAGGTACCAGATACTCAAGATGTCCATAACCGAGGACACGACTAATCATGATTAGTTTGTACACTCTGCAGAGGTTTGCGCACTTTTCCCCACAAGACTTGATCACCTCCGTTTGGTTTCTCGCACTACATGGTGTTTGAGAAACGGATGACCGAGACATACTCTTTCAGAAGTGCTAGCACCTTACGATGGGTAGACCGGTACACCTACATCCCCTACATTTGCTAGTCTACCACTATAAGAGTTCGCACGACTTAATCAACTATGCCAGAGCCCATAATGGCTTGTGGCTGCACACGGAAGTTACTAGCATGAATGATCTTATGATCCCTTTGAGCCTGGGTGGCGGTCCGAGAAAAAACAGGCAAGTCCTGATAGAAACCAGGTGCCTCAATCCACCCAGATGTGTGTTTAAGTTGCCACCTTAGATAAACCATTAATTTGAAGGAAATATGCCCTAGAGGCAATAATAAAGTTATTATTTATTTCCTTATTTCATGATAAATGTTTATTATTCATGCTAGAATTGTATTATCCGAAAACATAATACATGTGTGAATACATAGACAAACAGAGTGTCACTAGTATGCCTCTACTTGACTAGCTCGTTAATCAAAGATGGTTATGTTTCCTAACCATGGACAAAGAGTTGTTATTTGATTAACGAGGTCACATCATTGGTTGAATGATCTGATTGACATGACCCATTTCCATTAGCTTAGCACCTGATCGTTTAGTGTGTTGCTATTGCTTTCATCCATGACTTATACATGTTCCTATGACTATGAGATTATGCAACTCCCGTCTGCCGGAGGAACACTTTGGGTACTACCAAACGTCACAACGTAACTGGGTGATTATAAAGGAGTACTACAGGTGTCTCCAAAGGTAGATGTTGGGTTGGCGTATTTCGAGATTAGGATTTGTCACCCCGATAGTCGGAGAGGTATCTCTGGGCCCTCTCGGTAATGCACATCACATAAGCCTTGCAAGCACTGCAACTAATGAGTTAGTTGTGAGATGATGTATTACGGAACGAGTAAAGAGACTTACCGGTAACGAGATTGAACTAGGTATTGGATACCGACGATCGAATCTTGGGTAAGTAACATACCGATGACAAAGGGAACTAACGTATGTTGTTATGCGGTCTGACCGATAAAGATCTTCGTAGAATATGTAGGAGCCAATATGGGCATCCAGGTCCCGCTATTGGTTATTGACTGGAGACGTGTCTCGGTCATGTCTACATTGTTCTCGAACCGTAGGGTCCGCACGCTTAAGGTTACGATGACAGTTATTATGAGTTTATGAGTTTTGATGTACCGAAGGAGTTCGGAGTCCCGGATGAGATCGGGGACATGACGAGGAGTCTCGAAATGGTCGAGACGTAAAGATCGATATATTGGACGACTATATTCGGACATCGGAAAGGTTCTGAGTGATTCGGGTATTTTCGGGAGTATCGGGGAGTTACGGGATTACGGGAGAAGTAATGGGCCTTGATGGGCTTTAGTGGGAAGAGGAAAAGGCTGCTGCGCCCCCCCTCCCCTTTGGTCCGAATTGGACTAGGGAAAAGGGGGCCGGCCACCTTTCCTACTCCTCCTATTCCTTCTCCCTTCCTCCCCTCTTGGTGGACTCCTACTAGGACTTGGAAACCTAGTAGGACTCCACACCCTGGCGCGCCAAACCCTTGGCCGGCCTCCTCCTCCTCCATCCTTTATATACTGAGGCAAGGGGCACCCCATAGACACACAAGTTGATCTTCGTGATCATTCCTTAGCCGTGTGCGGTGCCCCCCTCCACCATATTACACCTCGAATATATCGTTGCAGTGCTTAGGCGAAGCCCTGCGCCGGTAGAACATCAAGATCGTCACCACGCCGTCGTGCTGACGGAACTCTCTCTCCGGAGCTTTGCTGGATCGGAGCCCGAAGAGCGTCATCGAGCTGAACGTGTGCCAAGAACTCGGGGGCGTCGGAGTAACGGCGCCGGGATCGGTCGGATCGCGAGGAGAACGTACGACTACTTCCTCTACGTTGTGATCGCTTCCGCTTCGGGTCTACAAGGGTATGTAGACAACACTCTCCCCCTCGTTGCTATGCATCACCATGATCTTGCGTGTGCGTAGGAAAATTTTGAAATTACTACATTCCCCAACAGTGGCATCCGAGCCTAGGTTTTATGGTTTTGATGTTATATGCACGAGTAGAACACAAGTGAGTTGTGGGCGATACAAGTCATACTTCCTACCAGCATGTCATACTTTGGTTCAGCGGTATTGTTGGATGAGATGACCCGGACCAACCTTACGCGTACGCTTACGCGAGACCGGTTCCCTCGACGTGCTTTGCACATAGATGGCTTGCGGGAGACATCTCACCAACTTTAGTTGAACCAAGTGTGGCTACGCCCGGTCCTTGAGAAGGTTAAAACGGAGTCTATTTGACGAACTATCGTTGTGGTTTTGATGCGTAGGTAAGATGAGTTCTTGCTTAAGCCCGTAGCAGCCACGTAAAACTTGCAACAAACAAAGTAGAGGACGTCTAACTTGTTTTTGCAGGGCATGTTGTGATGTGATATGGTCAAGACATGATGCTATATTTTATTGTATGAGATGATCATGTTTTGTAACCGAGTTATCGGCAACTGGCAGGAGCCATATGGTTGTCGCTTTATTGTATGCAATGCAATCGCCCTGTAATGCTTTACTTTATCACTAAGCGGTAGCGATAGTCGTAGAAGCATAAGTTTGGCGAGACGACAACGATGCTACGATGGAGATCAAGGTGTCGCGCCGGTGACGATGGTGATCACGACGGTGCTTCGGAGATGGAGATCACAAGCACAAGATGATGATGGCCATATCATATCACTTATATTGATTGCATGTGATGTTAATCCTTTATGCATCTTATCTTGCTTTGATTGACGGTAGCATTATAAGATGATCCCTTACTAAATTATCAAGAAGTGTTCTCCCTGAGTATGCACCGTTGCGAAAGTTCTTCGTGCTGAGACACCACGTGTTGATCGGGTGTGATAGGCTCTACGTTCAAATACAACGGGTGCAAAACAGTTGCACACGCGGAATACTCAGGTTATACTTGACGAGCTATGCATATAAGATATGACCTCGGAACACGGAGACCGAAAGGTCGAGCGTGAATCATATAGTAGATATGATCGACATATTGATGTTCACCATTAAAACTAATCCATCTCACGTGATGATCGGTCATGGTGTAGTTGATATGGATCACGCAATCACTTAGAGAATTGGAGGGATGTTTTTCTAAGTGGGAGTTCTTAAGTAATATGATTAATTGAACTTAAATTTTATCATGAACTTAGTACCTAATAGTATCTTGCTTGTCTATGTTGTGTAGATAGATGGCTCGTGCTGTTGTTCCGTTGAATTTTAATGCGTTCCTTGAGAAAGCAAAGTTGAAAGATGATGGCAGCAATTACACGGACTGGGTCCGTAACTTGAGGATTATCCTTATTGCTGCATAGAAGAATTACGTCCTGGAAGCACCGTTAGGTGCTAGGCCTGGTGCAAGGGCTGCGCCAGAAGTTGTGAACGTTTGGCAAAGCAAAGCTGATGACTACTCTATAGTTCAGTGTGCCATGCTTTACGGCTTAGAACCGGGACTTCAACGTCGTTTTGAACACCATGGACCATATGAGATGTTCCAGGAGTTGAAGTTAATATTTCAAGCAAATACCCGAGTTGAGAGATATGAAGTCTCCAACAAGTTCTATAGCTAAAAGATGGAGGAGAATCGCTCAACTAGTGAGCATGTGCTCAGATTGTCTGGGTACTACAATCGCTTGAATCAAGTGGGAGTTAATCTTCCAGATAAGATAGTGATTGACAGAATTCTCTAGTCACCATCACCAAGTTAGTAGAACTTCGTGATGAACTATAGTATGCAAGGGATGACGAAAACAATTCCCAAGCACTTCGTGATGCTGAAATCGACGAAGGTAGAAATCAAGAAAAACATCAAGTGTTGATGGTTAACGAGACCACTAGTTTCAAGAAAAGGGCAAAGGGAAGAAGAGGAACTTCAAGAAGAACGGCAAGCGAGTTGCTGCTCAAGTGAAGAAGCTCAAGTCTGGTCCTAAGCCTGAGACTAAGTGCTTCTACTGCAAAGGAACTGGTCACTGGAAGCGGAACTACCCCAAGTGATTGGCGGATAAGAAGGATGGCAAAGTGAACATAAGTATATTTGATATACATGATTATTGATGTGTACTTTAGTAGTGTTTATAGCAACCCCTCAGTATTTGATACTGGTACAATTGCTAAGAGTAGTAACTCGAAACGGGAGTTGCAGAATAAACAGAGACTAGTTAAGGGTGAAGTGACGATGTGTGTTGGAAGTGGTTCCAAGATTGATATGATCATCATCACACTCTCCCTATACTTTCGGGATTAGTGTTAAAACTAAATAAGTGTTATTTGGTGTTTGCGTTGAGCATGAATATGATTTGATCATGTTTATTGCAATACAGTTATTCATTTAAGTTAGAGAACAATTGTTGTTCTGTTTACATGAATAAAACCTTCTATGGTTATACACACCAACGAAATGGTTCGTTGAATCTCGATCGTAGTGATACACATATTCATAATATTGAAGCCAAAAGGATGCAAAGTTAATAATGATAGTGCAACTTGTTTGTGGCACTACTGTTTAAGTCATAATGGTGTAAAGCGCATAAAGAAACTCCATGCAGATGGAATTTTGGAATCACTTGATTATGAATCACTTGATGCTTGCGAACCATGCCTCATGGGCAAGATGACTAAAACGTCGTTCTCCGGAACAATGGAGCGAGCAACAGATTTGTGGAAATCATACATACTGATGTATGTGGTCCGATGAATGTTAAGGCTCGCGACAAGTATCATTATTTTCTGACCTTCACAGATGATTTGAGCAGATATGGGTATATCTGCTTGATGAAACATAAGTCTGAAACATTTGAAAAGTTCAAAGAATTTCAGAGTGAAGTGGAGAATCATCGTGACAAGAAGATAAGGTTTCTACGATCTGATCGCGGAGACAAATATTTGAGTTACGAGTTTGGTCTTCAATTAAAACAATGTGGAATAGTTTCACAAACTCATGCCACCTGGAACACCACAGCATAACGGTGTGTCCGAACGTCATAACCGTACTTTATTGAATATAGTACAATCTATGATGTTTCTTACCGATTTACCAATATCATTTTGGGATCATGTATTAGAGACAACTACATTCACATTAAAAGGGGCACCATCTAAGTCCGTTGAGATGACACAATATGAACTATGGTTTGGCAAGAAACCAAAGTTGTCGTTTCTTAAAGTTTGGAGTTGCGATGCTTATGTGAAAAGGTTTCATCATGATAAGCTCGAACCAAATCGGAGAAATGCGTCTTCATAGGATACCCAAAGGAGATTGTTGGGTACACCTTCTATCAAAGATCCGAAGGCAAAATCGTTGCTAAAGATGGATCCTTTCTAGAGAAGGAGTTTCTCTCGAAAGAAGTGAGTGGGAGGAAAGTAAAACTTGATAAGGTAATTGTACCTTCTCCCTTATTGGAAAGTATTTCATCACAGAAATCTGTTCTTGTGACTACTACACCAATTAGTAAGGAAGCTAATGATGATGATCATGTAACTTCAGATCAAGTTACTACCGAACCTCGTAGGTAAACCAGAGTGAGATCCGCACCAGAGTGGTACGGTAATCCTATTCTGGAAGTCATGTTACTGGAACATGATGAACCTACGAACTATGAAGAAGCGATGGTGAGCCCAGATTCCACAAAATGGCTTGAGGCCATGAAATCTGAGATGGGATCCATGTATGAGAACAAAGTATGGACTTTGGTTGACTTGCCCGATGATCGGCAAGCAATTGAGAATAAATGGATTTTCAAGAAGAAGACTGACGCTGATGGTAATGTTACTGTCTATAAAGCTCGACTTGTTGCAAAAGGTTTTCGACAAGTTCAAGGAATTGACTACGATGAGACCTTCTCACCCGTAGCGATGCTTAAGTCTGTCCGAATCATGTTAGCAATTGCCGCATTTTATGATTATGAAATTTGGCAAATGGATGTCAAAACTGCATTCCTGAATGGATTTCTGGAAGAAGAGTTGTATATGATGCAACCAGAAGGTTTTGTCGATCCAAAGGGAGCTAACAAAGTGTGCAAGCTCCAGCGATCCATTTATGGACTGGTGCAAGCCTCTCGGAGTTGGAATAAACGCTTTGATAAGTTGATCAAAGCATATAGTTTTATACAGACTTGCGGTGAAGCCTGTATTTACAAGAAAGTGAGTGGGAGCACTACAACATTTCTGATAAGTATATGTGAATGACATATTGTTGATCGGAAATAATGTAGAATTATTCTGCAAAGCATAAAGGAGTGTTTGAAAGGAGTTTTTCAAAGGAAGACCTCGGTAAAGCTGCTTACAAATTGAGCATCAAGATCTATAGAAATAGATCAAGACGCTTGATAAGTTTTTTCAATGAGTACATACCTTGACAAGATTTTGAAGTAGTTCAAAATGGAACAGTCAAAGAAAGAGTTCTTGCCTGTGTTACAAGGTGTGAAGTTGAGTAAGACTCAAAACCCGACCACGACATAAGATAGAAAGAGAATGAAAGTCATTCCCTATGCCTTGACCATAGGTTCTATAAAGTATGCCATGCTATGTACCAGATCTGTTGTATACCCTACACTGAGTTAAGCAAGGGAGTACAATGGTGATCTAGGAGTAGATCACTGGACAGCGGTCAAAAATTATCCTTAGTGGAATAAGGATATGTTTCTCGATTATGGATGTGACAGAAAGGTTCGCCGTAAAGGGTTACGTCGATGCAAGTTGTGACACTGATCTGGATGACTCTAAGTCTCGATCTAGATACATATTGAAAGTGGGAGCAATTAGCTAGAGTAGCTCTGTGCGGAGCATTGTAGACATAGAATTCGCAAAATACTTACGGATCTGTATGTGACAGACCCGTTGACTAAGATTCTCTCAGAAGCAAAACATAATCACACCTCAGTACTCTTTGGGTGTTAATCACATAGCGATATGAACTAGATTACTGAATCTAGTTAACCCTTTGGGTGTTGGTCACATGTCGATGTGAACTATGGGTGTTAATCACATGATGATGTGAACTATCGATGTTTATCACATGGTGATGTGATCTAGATTATTGACTCTAGTGCAAGTGGGAGACTGAAGGAAATATGCCCTAGAGGCAATAATAAAGTTATTATTTATTTCCTTATTTCATGATAAATGTTTATTATTCATGCTAGAATTGTATTATCCGGAAACATAATACATGTGTGAATACATAGACAAACAGAGTGTCACTAGTATGCCTCTACTTGACTAGCTCGTTAATCAAAGATGGTTATGTTTCCTAACCATGGACAAAGAGTTGTTATTTGATTAACGAGGTCACATCATTGGTTGAATGATCTGATTGACATGACCCATTTCCATTAGCTTAGCACCTGATCGTTTAGTGTGTTGCTATTGCTTTCATCCATGACTTATACATGTTCCTATGACTATGAGATTATGCAACTCCCGTCTGCCGGAGGAACACTTTGGGTACTACCAAACGTCACAACGTAACTGGGTGATTATAAAGGAGTACTACAGGTGTCTCCAAAGGTAGATGTTGGGTTGGCGTATTTCGAGATTAGGATTTGTCACCCCGATAGTCGGAGAGGTATCTCTGGGCCCTCTCGGTAATGCACATCACATAAGCCTTGCAAGCACTGCAACTAATGAGTTAGTTGTGAGATGATGTATTACGGAACGAGTAAAGAGACTTACCGGTAACGAGATTGAACTAGGTATTGGATACCGACGATCGAATCTCGGGTAAGTAACATACCGATGACAAAGGGAACTAACGTATGTTGTTATGCGGTCTGACCGATAAAGATCTTCGTAGAATATGTAGGAGCCAATATGGGCATCCAGGTCCCGCTATTGGTTATTGACTGGAGACGTGTCTCGGTCATGTCTACATTGTTCTCGAACCGTAGGGTCCGCACGCTTAAGGTTACGATGACAGTTATTATGAGTTTATGAGTTTTGATGTACCGAAGGAGTTCGGAGTCCCGGATGAGATCGGGGACATGACGAGGAGTCTCGAAATGGTCGAGACGTAAAGATCGATATATTGGACGACTATATTCGGACATCGGAAAGGTTCTGAGTGATTCGGGTATTTTCGGGAGTATCGGGGAGTTACGGGATTACGGGAGAAGTAATGGGCCTTGATGGGCTTTAGTGGGAAGAGGAAAAGGCTGCTGCGCCCCCTCCCCTTTGGTCCGAATTGGACTAGGGAAAAGGGGGCCGGCCACCTTTCCTACTCCTCCTATTCCTTCTCCCTTCCTCCCCTCTTGGTGGACTCCTACTAGGACTTGGAAACCTAGTAGGACTCCACACCCTGGCGCGCCAAACCCTTGGCCGGCCTCCTCCTCCTCCATCCTTTATATACTGAGGCAAGGGGCACCCCATAGACACACAAGTTGATCTTCGTGATCGTTCCTTAGCCGTGTGCGGTGCCCCCCTCCACCATATTACACCTCGAATATATCGTTGCAGTGCTTAGGCGAAGCCCTGCGCCGGTAGAACATCAAGATCGTCACCACGCCGTCGTGCTGACGGAACTCTCTCTCCGGAGCTTTGCTGGATCGGAGCCCGAAGAGCGTCATCGAGCTGAACGTGTGCCAAGAACTCGGGGGCGTCGGAGTAACGGCGCCGGGATCGGTCGGATCGCGAGGAGAACGTACGACTACTTCCTCTACGTTGTGATCGCTTCCGCTTCGGGTCTACAAGGGTATGTAGACAACACTCTCCCCCTCGTTGCTATGCATCACCATGATCTTGCGTGTGCGTAGGAAAATTTTGAAATTACTACGTTCCCCAACATAATTAACAATACTCACATCTGTCATGGATATCACTCACCCAATCCACGTCTACTAGCATAGCATGGCATAATAAGCAAACGTAGAAGTAACTCCCAAAGGTTTCATAGTAAAACAGGTAATAGGTACTACCTCATCTACTTCCCATCCCACAATTTAATTAGATCCTAATCATGCAGTGTTTGAGGATTAGTCTAATGCAATAAAACTGGGTAGTAGAAAAGGTATGATCAAAGTGTTACTTGCCTTGCTGATGAACCGCGAAACCTAGAGATTCGAAGTAATAGGCGGCGCACTCCGGGTAATCTATCGCAGACAAACAACAAGCATACAATAAGTACTCATCTAATGCACAGGTAAAACTCGAACAAAAGATCGAACCAGAAAGTTCAACTTAAGAACCCTGGTTTGCAAAAAGAATCAAATCGAACAAAGCAACGGAAAACAAACGGCGGAAGAAAAACAACTCGGTCTTAGCAAGTTGAAACTAGGTCAAATTTTACCGTAGCAAAAACTTGTTTAAGTTGATTAGTCGGAACGGCGGTTTCGAAACGAAACTCCAGGCGCTTGTATCACCTGATTCCGATAAACGAGCGAGAAGATAAACTAGAACGAAGATCAGATCTGAAATCGCGATCAGAGAATCGCGGAATAAATCCAACGAAAAAGACAAACAACAAACGGTTAAACGAACGGACGTTCGTTAACCGAGAATAACCTGTGATCACGTTCGTTAAGACGAACGGTCCGGCGAACGCTCGCTAAACAACAAAACCGAAAAAAACCGATCTAGGGTTTCGAAAAAAACCGAAACGACTAACGAAAAGAACCGGAACGGTTTTTTTATAAAACCGAACCGAGGCGAGGGTGGCGCGGCGCGGGGCTACCTTGTCGGCGTGGGGCGACGGCGGCGGGTCTTGGCGGCGCGGGGCGACGG